>NC_083235.1:11629305-11678547 GCF_032191835.1 Heteronotia binoei | reverse complement strand
CCAATGGCCCATCCAGTCCAACACTCTGTGTCACATAAGAACATAAGAGAAGCCCTGTTGGATCAGGACAATGGCCCATCCAGCCCAACACTCTGTGTCACACAGTGGCCAAGAAAACCAGGAGCCATCAGGAGGTCCACCAGTGGGGCCAAGACACTAGAAGCCCTCCCACTGTGCACCCTCTAAGCACCAAGAATACAGAGCATCACTCGCCCAGACATAAGAATGTAAGAGAAGCCATGTTGGATCAGGCCATCCAGTCCAACACTGTGTCACACAGTGGCCAAAACCCAGGAGCCATCAGGAGGTCCACTAGCAGGAGAAAGAAAGAAAGAAAGAAAGAAAGAAAGAAAGAAAGAAAGAAAGAAAGAAAGAAAGAAAGAAAGAAAGAAAGAAAGAAAGAAAGAAAGAAAGAAAGAAAAGAAAGAAAGAAAGAAAAGAAAGAAAGAAAGGAAGGAAGGAAGGAAGGAAGGAAGGAAGGAAGGAAGGAAGGAAGGAAGGAAGGAAGGAAGGAAGGAAGGAAGGAAGGAAGGAAGGAAGGAAGGAAGGAAGGAAGGATTGCAGATCTATACCCTGCCCTTCTCACTGAATCAGAGACTCAGAGCAGCTCACAATCTCCTGTCTTCCCCCCCCACGACAGACACCCCGTGAGATGGGTGGGGCTGAGAGGGCTCTCACAGCAGCTTCCCTTTCGAGTACAACTCCTGCGAGAGCTCTGGCTGACCCAAGGCCATTCCAGCAGCTGCAAGTGGAGGAGTGGGGAAATCAAATCCGGTTCTCCTAGATAGAGAGTCCACCACTCTTAACCACTATACCAAACTGGTGTAAGCAGAAGCTGTAACAAACAACAGAGAGAGAGAGACCTTAGAGGAACAGTTTGTGGAGGACTGGATCACCTCCAAATGTTCTGGCCTGATCCACAGGGGCCCTCGATAACGGGAAACCACCTTCCGCATTGAGAAACAGCTGAATCCTCAGGCACGCTTCCCGTCTCTCCCCCCACCCCACAGCATAGATGGGCCACTGTTTCCCCCCGCTCAGAATCTTCCTCCTCCATCTACAGCTAACCGTAGCAGCCCCCGCCTTGGGGAATGGCCTTGCCTAGGCAGGCTCCCCACCCCCACCCCCTGGCTTTCCGCCATCTTTGTAAAACTGAATGACTCAAGAGGGGTTTTCTACGCAGGCAACAGGGCATCACTGTACAAAAGGCGCCATAAAGTTACCTTGCATAAATTATTAGGGGACTCTTCCAATGTTCTTATGAAGGCCTCAGCCTCCATACCATGTTGTTGGAGAAACTGACTGGCCAGTCTGTGAGGCAGGATGCTGGTCAAGATAGACCACTGGTCTGATCCAGCAGGGCTCTTCTGATATTCTTATGAAGGCCTCTCTGCCCTGTTGTTGGCCCTCCAGAGGAATTCGTAGGCCACTGTGTGAGGCAGGATGCTGGACTAGATGGACCACTGGTCTGATCCAGCAGGGCTCTTCTGATGTTCTTATGAAGGCCTTGACCTCTCTGCCCTGTTGTTGGCCTCCAGAGGAACTGGTAGGCTACTGTGTGAGAGGATGCTGGACTAGATGGACCACTGGTCCGATCCAGCAGGGCTCTTCTGATGTCCATGTGGTTGACTGTATTGATTCACTCTGCGTAATCTGCCTCGAGACCACAAGCGACGGGAACAATCGATAACGCAAGTAAAAGAATGAAATCCCTCAACGCCTTACCTGTGAATTCCTTGCGGGCACTGGTCTCCCACGCTGATCTCCAGGTTTTCCAGCTGCACCAGGACTTTCTTGTAATCTCGCAAGGCTTGCTTGCTCTTCCGTCTGCCGGGGCGGGACACAAACAGACACTGTCAAAGAGGCACAGGCACAAAGAGGGACAAAGGGGGCCACCTCCACCACGCAGGAGTATCTCCTTGGTTACCTGTACATTAAGATGAGCAGCAACACCACGAAGGCCAGCACCGCTGCACCCACCCCCAACCCTATCTGGGCCTCGGGGGGAAAGCGGGACGGGGGCTCCGTGTCGTAGTGAACTCGGCCAAGGTCCAGACGCAGGTTCCCCATCTGCACCTGTGAAGGTAATGGGCAGGGTGTGAAGGATACGGCTGAAACGATTTGAAAGAGCATCTCCTTCCCAGGGGTGGAATTCTAGCAAGAGCTCCTTTGCATATTAGGCCACATACCCCCGATGTAGCCAATCCTCCGAGAGCCGATGAGGCTCTTTTTTGATAGATCCAAGCGGGCAGCTGTGTTGGTCTGAAGCGGTAGAACAAAGCAGGAGTCAAGTGGCACCTTTAAGACCCACAAAGTTTTACTCGGAACATAAGCTTTCGTACACATGCGGACTTCTTCAGATGAGGGGACAGGGTACATGGCTGAAATACATGTAGCTGGCGGGTTAAGAGTGGGTAAAACAAAAGGACATATATTTAGGCAGACAAGAACTAGGAAATACATGTCCTTTAGTTTCACCTAGACTTTCAGCAACACCAATCAACAGGCAACTTTTATTACCTTTTACTGCTACCCAGACCAAATGGATCTTCCAATTTATTACACTATTCGGCCATTTGATCCTTTGCATCAGCTCACACTCTTAACCCACCAACTACACGCATTTCAGCCCACAGTACCCTACCCCCTTGTCGGAAGAAGTACGCATGCATACGAAAGCTGGCATTCTGAATAAAACTCGGTTGGGTCTTAAAGGTAAAACTTGACTCCTACTTTGTTCTAAGGCTCTCTTTTTTTCGTCAGCCCTTGGAGGACTGGCTACATCAAGGGAAGAAGAAGAAGAAGATGATATTGGATTTATATCCCGCCCTCCACTCCGAAGAGTCTCAGAGCGGCTCACAATCTCCTTTCCCTTCCTCCCCCACAACAGACACAATGTGAGGTGGGTGGGGCTGGAGAGGGCTCTCACAGCAGCTGCCCTTTCAAGGACAACCTCTGCCAGAGCTATGGCTGACCCAAGGCCATTCCAGCAGCTGCAAGTGGAGGAGTGGGGAATCAAACCCGGTTCTCCCAGATAAGAGTCCGCACACTTAACCACTACACCAAACTGGCTCTTAGGGGGTGTGGCCTAATATGCAAATGAGCTCCTGCTAGAATCCCACCCCTGCGGTCCTTCCATATAGCTCCGTGCAACAACCGTGATGGTCCGGAAGGCATCTGTTGGCTGTCCCTCCACTTAGGGTGGTCTGTCCGGCACTGACCAGAGCCTGGGCCTTTCCCTTCATGGCTCCGGCGACTGAGTACCCTGAAGAAGTGATGGGGGGCCCTCCTCCCTTGGAGATCTTCCGCAGCGCTGCAGGGCTTGCCTGTTTGCCCAGTTCTTTGAAGGGAGTCCTTCAAAGGGGGAGGCGAGGGAACGTAGAGATCTGCAGTGTGTTATTTTACTTGGGTTTTAACGGAATTTTAAAAATGTTATTACGCTTGGCCACCTTGAACCACCAAGAATGGTGGGCCAAGGCGAGTACTTGGGTGTGTATGTAGTAGCGGAAAAGAGCAAGAGCCCAACAGCACCAATAGAATCACAGAATCATAGAGTTGGAAGGGACCTTCAGGGTCATGTAAGTCCAACCCCCTGCACAATGCAGGAAATTCACAAACACCTCCCCCTAAATTCACAGGATCTTCACTGCTGTCAGATTGCCATATAGCCTCTGTTGAAAAACCTCCAAGGAAGGAGAGCCCAGCCCCTACCAAGGAAGCCTGTTCCACTGAGGAATCACTCTAATGGTCAGGAAGTTCTTCCTAATGTTGAGCCAGAAATTCTTTTGATTTAATTTCAACCCATTGGTTCTGGTCCTACCCTCCGGGGCCACGGAAAACAATTCCACACCATCTTCTATAGGACAGCCCTTCAAGTACTTGAAGATGGTGATCATATCACCTCTCAGCCGTTTCCTCTCCAGGCTAAACATCCCCAGCTCCTTCAGCCTTTCTTCATAGGACTTGGTCTCCAGACCCCTCACCATCTTCATCGCCCTCCTCTGGACCTGTTCCAGCTTGTCTACATCCTTCTTAAAATGGGGTGCCCAAAACTGAACACAAGACTCCAGGTGAGGTCTTGCCAGAGCAGAATAAAGCTATATCATCACATCACATGATCTGGACACAATACTTCTGTTGATACACCCCAAAATTACATTTGCCATTTTAGCCACCGCATCACACTGTTGATTCATGTTCAGCGTATGATCCACTAAGACCTCTAGATCCTTTTCGCACATACTACTGCGAAGACAAGTCTCCCCCATCCTATAACTGTGCATTGGATTTTTCCTACCTAAATGTAGAACTTTACATTTATCCCTGTTAAAATTCATTTTATTGGTTTTAGCCCAGTTTTCCAACCTGTCAAGGTCATCCTGTTTATACCCCGCCCTTCTCTCTGAATCAGTGACTCAGAGCAGCTTGCAATCTCCTATATCTTCTCCCCCAACAACAGACACCCTGTGAGGTGGGTGGGGCTGAGAGGGCTCTCCCAGAAGCTGCCTTTCAAGGAGAACTCCCGCGATAGCCATGGCCGACCCAAGGCCATTCCAGCAGCTGCAAGTGGAGGAGTGGGGAATCAAACCCGGTTCTCCCAGATAAGAGTCCGCACACTTAACCACTACACCAAACTGGCTCTACACCAAAATGGGTCAGGAAGGGGGAGGGGAAGAAAGGGGTGGAAAGAAATCAACTTTAACCTTGATGCATTCTCCAAGCTGGTCAACCAGGAGTGGGGGCTTCGAGAGCCACACAATATGTGTGAAAGAGCTACGTGTGCCTCCTGAGCCACAGTTTGGCCAGCCCTGTTAAAGACTAACACGGGGGGAGGAGCTTTTGTGAGTCCCTGTGCTCGCTTCCTCAGCGATCCACTGCTCATTTCAGGAAAAATGGGGTAGGAGCGTGTTAATAAATGAATAAAATTGGCATCACAAAAAAAAAAATCTAATCTAATCTTATCGTGAGGATCAGCAAAAGGTTCGAGTGTGATAAGGGTGGAGTGGGAATTCTAATCTGCAGCAGGGATCGCAGAAACACAAAATCCTTTGTAGCTATGCAAAGCGTTCAGGGTGTGCACCGAGGCCCACTAATCCTCACAGGGTTGCTTAACAGGAGAGAATGTTTTCGGCTACAAAAGATCCTCCCTCCAACCTGGGCAGGGTGGGAAATACCTGGAGGTTTTGGAGGCAGAGCCTGATGAGGGCGGGGTTTGGGAAGGGGCGGGATTTCAAGAGGGTACAATGCCATAAAGTCCGCCTTCCAGAGCGGCCATTTTCTCCAGGGGAAGTGATCTCTGTTGCCTGGAGATCAGTTGCAATCCAGGAGATCTCCAGTCGCCACCTGGAGGCTTAGGCAAACAGGAAACCACAGTGTAGAGATTGGGGAAATAAGGAAAAAACACTATGTAATTAACACAGTGAGGAGCCCCGTGGCGCAGAGTGGTAGAGCTGCAGTACTGCAGTCCAAGCTCTATGCTCATGACCTGAGTTTGATCCTGGTGGAAGCTGGTTCAGGCAGCCAGCTCGAGGTTTACTCAGCCTTCCATCCTTCCGAGGTCGGTCAAAGGAGTACCAGCTTGCTGGGGGGGGGAAATGTAGATCAGGGGTGGCCAACGGTAGCTCTCCAGATGTTTTTTGTCTACAACTCCCATCAGCCCCAGCCAGCATGGCCAATGGCTGGGGCCGATGGGAGTTGTAGGCAAAAAGCAACTGGAAAGCTACCATTGGCCACCCCTGGTGTAGATGACTGGGGAAGGCCATGGCAAACCACCCCCATAAAAAGTCTACTGTGAAAACATCGTGATGTGACGTCACCCCAGAGACAAAAACGACTGGTGCTTGCACAGGGGGACTATCTTGACCTTAAATTAACACAGTGTCTTTAATAAAAGACTTTATACCAGGGACAAACGTGTGTAAATAATAAGAACATAAGAACATAAGAGAAGCCATCAGGCCAACGGCCCATCCAGTCCAACACTCTGTGTCACACAGTGGCAAAAATTTTTATATATACACACACACTGTGGCTAATAGCCACTGATGGACCTCTGCTCCATATTTTTATCTAAACCCCTCTTGAAGGTGGCTATACTTGTGGCCGCCACCACCTCCTGTGGCAGTGGTACTGTGCCAGCGGTTCTTAGTAATAATTAAGGTACTGTGCCAGCGGTTCTAAAATTGATCCTGAGCCTGAAACTATAGGACGCTCAGGGGGCGGATTGCCCTCTTTGTGTATTTTAGGTAGCGCAGAGCCGGTGTGCTAAGAGTTATGTGTAACTTGGGCTTAAACCACCGGTAGTGCCCTGTGCAAGCACCAGTCGTTTCCTACTCTGGGGCAACATCGCTTTCACGTTTTCACGGCACACTTTTTTTTTTTTACAGGGTGGTTTGCTATTGTCTTCCCCAGTCATTCTATACTCCCCCCGCAGCTGGGTCCTCATTTGACCGACCTCGGAAGGGTGGAAGGCGGAGTCAACCTCAAGCCGGTGACCTGAACCCAGCTTCCCCCGGGATCGAACTCAGGTCTTGAGCAGAGAGCTCAGACTGCAGCTTTACCACTCTGTGCCACGGGGCTGCGATCGTGTGTCATATTGTATGCCAAAACGGTCCAGAATTGATCAGAGTCAGCGCCAGATCACAGCCAGCGTGATAAGCATTAGGTGTAACTTGGGCTTCAACCACAGTCTTCCTCAAAACCAGCGTCCCACATGGGATGATGTCATCACGCTGGGGACGGCCTTCCCCCACGAGCCACCTGGTCCGTGGTGGGGAGAAACTCCTGAAATTAGGGGATCCTCCATGGGGACCAGCCTGGGACCTGCCAACTAGGGTGGCAAAGCTCAATTTAAGAAATATCTGGGGACTTTGGGGGTAAAGCCAGGAGACGTTGGGGGTGGAGCCAGGAGCAAGGGTGTGACGAGCATCATTGAACTCCGAAGGGAGAGGGCGGGATAGAAATTTAAAGTAATAAATAATAAATAAAAGGTACTGTGCACCTTTTAATAATAATAATAATAATAATAATAATAATAATAATAATAATAATAATAATAATAATAATAATAATAATAATAATAATAATAATAATAATAATAATTTTTTATTTATATCCCGCCCTCCCTTGCCAAGGCAGGCTCAGGGTGGCTTACAAAGGCATGATGTAAAAATATCATGTTATGACAATAAAACAAGATAGTACAGTCAATAAACAACATAATTGGACTGGCCAATTCCACCGGTGGAACGGTGGAGCCCTGTTGCGTGGCTGGGAGGCACGGGGGGTGTTGCCTCCCTGGCCTGCCGGGTTGCGCCAGGAGTGTTGGTCGAGGACTCATGGACACTCAACATGTACCATCTTACAACCGGGTGTGCGACCGCTGTCCTCAGTATTGCACCTAACGCAGCATAATTTCGACGCCTGCACCTGACTGCTTTCTATGTATCCAGCGCTTTACTCCGCACTTTATTCAATCTTTTAAATGCCTTCCTTCCAGAATGAAAGATAGGGGCACCTTCTTTCGGGGCTCATGGAATTGGTCCCCCTGGTCCCATCTTTTTGAAACACGGGTGTGTGTGTGTGTGTGTGTGTGTGTGTGTGCTTTGAAGAGATGCATCGGATGCTGTGCTGCAGATTTGATGCCTTTACCTCAAAAAACATCCTCCTCAGAGCCCCAGATACCCGCGGATCAATTCTCCATTATTCCCTATGGGAATAAGCCTCCTTAGGGAATCATGAGTTCCCAGCAGACATTTCCCACCCCCCCCACCCCGCTTTCTGAAGACCCTGAAGTGGGGGGGAGGGCTTCGAATCCGGGGGATCCCCTAACCCCCCCCACTTGCGGATTGTCAACTCTACTGCCAGCCCTAGAACAAACACATTTCCCCCTCCCCCCCCCACCTTCTCAGTCTGTCAACTCACAATGAATTCCGGCAGCACAGAAGAAGCGTTCAGGGGCTGCGGGGGCTCCAGGGGGGGCTCGCAGTACAAAATGGGGTCAGGGTGAGGGTCTTGACGGTGCAGATGCTGTTGCCGATGATGACGGTCACCTCCTCCTTGCTGATGCCGAGGGTCAGGCCGTCTCCCTAAGGGGGACAGAAACGGAATCCGCACGTGGCGAGCAGTTTGGTGGGGAAGCGCAGTGCCAGTTTAAATCCTGCGGAGGCCTCCCCAGGGGTGGCCAACAGTAGCTCTCCAGATTTTTTTTTTTGGCCTACAACTCCCATCAGCCCCAGCCAGCATGCCAACGGCTGGGGCTGATGGAAGTTGTAGGCAAAAAAAAAAACATCTGGAGAGCCAACGTTCCCTACCCCAGCTAGGCAGTCAAAATCTCGGGGGGTCCTTCGCCCATTACCTCAGAGTTGGGAGTGTCCACCCCGCTGCAGCCTCCAGGCACCTCCCCCAAAGCCCCTTGGGCAAAGCTGCAGGGGAGAGGCAGAGAGAGGCAAATGTGGCGGCGACGCCAGCAGCAGCCGCACCAAGCAAGTCGGGCAAAGAGCGGCTCGGTTGCCGGCTGCTCATGCAAGCTGGGAGGGCTGCAAGCAGGGGGGAATCATAGAGTTGGAAGGGACCGCTAGGGTCATCTAGTCCAGCCCCCAGCACAATGCAAGAAACTCACAAACACCTCCCCCTAAATTCACAGGATCTTCATTGCTGTCAGATGGCCCTTGAGCCTCTGTTTCAAAACCTCCAAGAAGGGAGAGCCCACCACCTCCCGAGGGAGCCTGTTCACTGAGGAACCGCTCTAACGGTCAGGAAGTTCTTTCTCATGTTGAGCCGGAAACTCTTTGATTTAATTTCAACCACTGGTTCTGGTCCTACCTTCTAGATAGATAGATAGATAGATAGATAGATAGATAGATAGATAGATAGATAGATAGATGATAGATAGATAGATGATAGATAGATAGATAGATAGATAGATAGATAGATAGATAGATAGATAGATAGATAGATAGATAGATAGATAGATGATAATAGATAGATGATAGATAGATAGATGATAGATAGATAGATAGATAGATGATAGATAGATAGATGATAGATGATAGATAGATAGATGATAGATAGATAGATGATAGATAGATAGATAGATAGATAGATAGATAGATAGATAGATAGATAGATAGATAGATAGATAAATTTATTGTCATTGTTCTCAACAAAAGAGAGCAACGAAATGAGGTGCTCTTCCACAAACATACCAACACATCAAACACACATATTCATAAACTATTTAAATACATCTAAAGCCATTTAAACATTAAAACCATTTAAATCCATCTAAAACAGATAATCATTCATAAAACCATTAAAACCATATAAACCATTTAAATACATCTAAAACAAATAATCATTCATAACCCTGCATTTAACTTAACCACAGCACTTGGATAGAAACTGTCCTTAAATCTGTTTGTCCTAGCCTTCAACACTCTATATCGTCTACCTGACAGTAAGTTCTCAAATAGCAAATGGCCAGATGTGAAGGGTCCCTTAGGATCATTTGTATCTTCCTTTTACATGCCATATTATACAGATCCACCAATGAGGGGAGAGAACATCCACAAATCTTTTGTGCTCTTCTCGTCACTCTTTGGAGCACCCTTCTCTCTGCTTCCGTGCAGCTCCCAAACCACGCACAGAGGCAATAAGATAAAATGCTCTCAATGGAACTACGATAAAAGGCAACCAGCAGACTCCCTGACAGTTGTAGTGATCTTAAGAGTCTTAAGTAGTATAGTCGTTGCTGGGCCTTTTTCTCTAGAGCTAAAGTATTTGCTCCCCATGTTAGATCCTGTTTCATGGTAATTCCCAGAAACTTCCATTCTGTCACCTGTTCTACCATAACACCATCAATAAACAACGGCTGGATGTCCAAACTACTCTTCCTGTAATCCACTATAATTTCCTTCGTCTTATTTATATTAAAAATAAGATTATTTGCTTTACACCAAAGGGACAGCTGTTGAACTTCCCTCCTATACGCAGACTCATCATTCTGGGGCCACAGAAAACAATCCCACACCATCCTCTATAGGACGGCCCTTCAAGTACTTGAAGATGGTGATCCTATCACCTCTCAGCCGCCTCCTCTCCAGGCTAAACATGCCCAGCTCCTTCAGCCTTTCCTCATAGGACTTGGTCTCCAGACCCCTCACCATCTTCGTCGCCCTCCTCTGGACTCGTTCTAGCTTGTCTAGATCCTTCTTAAAAGGTGGTGCCCAAAACTGAACACAATACTCCAGGTGAGGTCTTACCAGAGCAGAGTAAAGCGATACCATCACATCACGTGATCTGGACACTAGACTTCTGTTGATACAGCCCAAAATTGCATTTGCCAGGGGGAAAACTAACCCAGGGCCCCTAAAGGCGGGGGGGCCCCTAGGTCAGTGCCTACTTGGCCTAATTGTTAATCCAGCCCTGGGGAAGCGCTTTCAGGCTGGACGTTGCGCTGCATGGGAGTCTGAGGATTAGACGACCCACACGGGGGCAACTTTTCCACCCACCCGGAAAGGAAAGGTCCCTTGTGCAAGCACCAGTCGTTTCCGACTCTGGGGTGACATTGCTTTCACAATGTTTTCACGGCAGACCTTTTTACGGGGTGGTTTGCCATTGCCTTCCCCAGTCATCTACGCTTTCCCCCCAGCAAGCTGGGACTTCATTTAACCGACCTCAGAAGGATGGAAGGCTGAGTCAACCTCGAGCCGGCTACCTGAAAGCCCAGCTTCTGCCGGGAATCGAACTCAGGTCGTGAGCAGAGCTTAGGACTGCAGCACTGCAGCTTTAACACTCTGCGCCACGGGGCTCTTACTCAACCCACCCACTGACCATTTTTATCACCAGGACTGCTATTTGTTTAAATCAGAAACTTTCTGTCAAGTCACTGCTGAGGTGACCCTGTAGGGCAGGGGTGGCCAAACTATGGCTTGGGAGCCACACGTGGCTCTTTTACACATATTGTGTGGCTCTCAAAGCCCCTACTGCCCTGTCAGCCAGCATGGAAAAGGCATTTCTCTCTTTAAATCACTTTGCCAAAGCAAGCCAGCTGGCAGCTTGGAGAATGCATTTAAAGTTGCTTGCTTTCAACCTCTCCCTCCCTCCCCATCCTTTTGTTTTCTTTCTGCCTTTCTTCCAGTCATTCCTTCCAGCTCTCAAATATCTGACGTTCATGTCTTGCGGCTCTCAAATATCTGAGGTTTATTCTATGTGGCTTTGGGGTATACCATGGGGCCAGCTTTGAAGGGGGGCGGAGAGGGCGCCTGGGAGCGATCTCGTCAATGGCCGTGGAGAGTCTGTTATGCCAGGTCTCCATGAGCTCATCTAGAGAATCGCCAAGGGGCCAAGGATCTCGCAGAGCCATCTGAAGCCACATGGGGTCCATTTGGTTAGGTTTGGCGTAGTGGTTAAGTGAGAGCCAGTTTGATGTAATAATTAAGTGGGCAGACTCTTATCTGGGAGAACCGGATTTCATTCCCCACTCCTCCACTTGCAGCTGCTGTAATGGGTCAGCCACAGCTCTCGTAGAGTTGTCCTTAAAAGGGCAGCTTCTGGGAGAGCTCTCTCAGCCCTGCCTAATTCACAGAGTGTCTGTTGTGGGGAGAGGAAGGGAAGGAGATTGTAAACTGCTCTGAGACTCTCAAGAGCCAGTTTGGTGTAGTGATGCATGGACTCTTTATCTGGGAGAACTGGGTTTGATTCCCCACTCCTCCATCTGCAGCTGCTGGAATGGGTCAGCCACAGCTCTTGCAGAGTTGTCCTTGAAAGGGCAGCTTCTGGGAGACCTCTCTCAGCCCCACCCACCTCACAGGGTGTTTATTGTGGGGGAAGAAGGTAAAGGAGATTGTGAGCCAATCTGAGAATTTGAGATTCAGAGTTAAGGGTAGGATATAACCACTACACCAGGGGCGCCAGCTTGGTGTAGCGGTTAAGTGTGCAGACTCTTATCTAGGAGAACCGGGTTTGATTCCCTACTCCTCCACTTGCAGCTGCTAGAATGGGTCATCCACAGCTCTTGCAGAGTTGTCCTTGAAAGGGCAGCTTCTGTCAGAGCTCTCTCACCCTCACCCACCTCGCAGGGTGTCTGTTGTGGGGAAGGAAGATCATGGAGACTGCGAGCCGTTCTGAGACTCTTGAGATTCAGAGTGAAGGGTGGGATATAAATCCAACATCTTCCTCTTCTGCCCCCCCCATCCTTGACTCACCTCTATGTCCAAGACATTGCCAGGTTTAAGACTGAAAGGGCGGTTCCCAGAGTCCCGGCCAGGCCAGCGGAGCTGGGGGTTGGGCTGGTAGGTGAAATCTTCGCCTCCGCTGGCATTGCTGAAGGGGACGTGGAGGCCATCCAGTTCAAAACGGACGTGGCGCAAGCGGGCGCCGGGTGGCACAGCGGGCGACGGGCAGAGGAGGAGAGTGGACGAGTTGGCACAGCAAGGTTCCCAGCACTGAGATGCGATATATATTTGACCATTTGGAAGAACAAAAAGATAATAAAAATACAATAAAAGAAAAAAATGCTTAACATACATTACAAAAAAAAAGAAAAAAATGCTTACATATATTGTGTATACTGAGGCCATCTTCCACTATATTTTAATGCATTTTGTCTACTAATGGCAAACCCTATGTATGTTACATGTTAAAAGGTAAATTAGTTGAATGGGAAAAAATTTCTGAGATAGAAATGCCCTCATTTTGGCCCAGGCTTATAAACAACAAGAGTGACTGACATTCTCAGCTTTTGACACGTTACTGTTTTATTGCTTTCTCATACTCATGCTACCCAGACCAAAGGTTTGCTCAATTTAATTTTTCTATTCTGTCGTTGGATCTTAAATGCGTACCATTTTGCATTCTAAACCACTGCCTACCAGCTATCTGTAGCTCTGCTCACTGTACTGGATTCCTCGTCTGATAAAGTGTGCTTGGAGGACACAAAGTTTACGTTCAGAATAAAACTTCGTTGGTCTTAAAGGTGAAACTTGACTCCTACTTTGTTATCCTTACATATCTTAATTGCATTTATCAATAGGTGACTATATGCAACAAAGTACATGAAATGGGAAATGTTCCCCCCCAGCATCCCCTTTCATTACACTGAAAGGTTTTTGGACACCGTCTTTAAAATACAATAAAGCTTATTTCTGTTGTACATTTATGTTCAAAGTTTTACATTTCAAATTTTGTAACTAATTTTTTATTTGGCAATTGAATTATTAATTGCAACACAGCTGCAACTAAGCACTGCATATTTTTTGCCATTTCTGAACACTCATGATTTTTGGCAAATAGGTAAACTGAGAGGAAAGATAGTAGGAACAAAGTAGGAGTCAAGTCACACCTTTAAGACCGACAAAGTTTTTATTCAGAATGTGTGACGGATTCAGGAACTTAGCCTGAGAAGCTGGAGAATAGGCTTGCAACGATTGGCTGAGACGCTCCCATAGTAACTGAAATGTAGTGAAATGAAGAGGATTGGCAGAGAACGCCTCAGGGTTTTTGAGTTCTAGTTTGAAGTCTTCAGTGAGAGAAGTCTTCACAGAGAGTCTGCAGTGTGAAGACTGAGGCTTAGGTCGGTCAGCTGTGAAAGCAACTGGACAAGGAGCTGAGAACAGCCAGTGGGGCTGAGTTCCTTGTAGAGACAGAGCTGGGCTGAGCTTTTGTCTGAGAGACAGTTTGAAGTCAGACGGGGGCAAAATCAGGCACCTTCTGTGAAGGAAACTCTCTGTGGGAGATCTGCCATCACATCTAGGCAGTCTCCTTGTACAAACTGAGATCACACGAAAACATTCAGAAGGGAGGATTGGATTCTGGCGGTTAGCAGGATTCAAACCCAAGATTCAGACCAGGAGACTAGCTGGGGCTGAGACACACCAGGAGCTGGTATTAGATCTCAGAGGTGTGAGTCCTGGAAGCTAGTGTGAGATGGCTGTGAGGGAGAATTAAACTGGCACCAGTCAGGAGTCCTCTATGTGTGTGTGAAAAGAGTGAATGTCAGTTTGTTATTTTTATGATTTTGAGTAGCCAGAGCCTAAGGCTATTTTCATCTGCACTGCAAAACATACCTAGTGCCCAGTAGGCACTGTCTGCCTGCCACTGAATTCTGTAGAACAGGGATGGCCAACGGTAGCTCTCCAGATTTTTTTTGCCTACAACTCGCATCAGCCCCAGCCAGCATGGCCAATGGCTGGGGCTGATGGGAGTGGTAGGCAAAAACATCTGGAGAGCTACCGTTGGCCACCCCTGCTGTAGAATACAAGCTTCAGACAAGGGGGTGGGGTACAACGGGCTGAAATACATCTAGCTGGTGGGTTAAATGTAGAAAAAGCAATTAATGGGCAACGTTTATTACCTTTTATTGCTATCCAGACCAAATGCTCTTCCAATTTATTACACTATTTTGCCATTTGTTCCTAACTTTTTATCAGTTTACACTCTTAGCCCACCAGCTATATTTCAGCCCATTGTACCCCATCCCCTCGGCTGAAGAAGGAGGCATGTGTACGAAAGCTTACATTCTGAATAAAACTTTAGAACAAAGTAAGAGTCAAGTGCACCTTTAAGAACAACAAAGTTTTATTCAGAATGTAAGCTTTTGTGTGCTCTAAGCACACTTCATCAGAATCTGGTACAGTGAGCAGAGCTACATATAGCTGGCAGGCAGTGGTTTAGAATGCAAAACGGTACAAATTTAAGATCCAGTGACAGAATAGTAAAATTAACAAACCCAGATCAAAGGTTTGCTCAATTTGTTAATTTTAGTATTCTGTCATTGGTTCTTAAATTTGTACCATTTTGCATTCTAAACCACTGCCTACCAGCTCTATGCAGCTTTGCCCACTGTACCTGATTCCTCATCTGATGAAGTGTGCTTGGAGAACACGAAAGCTGACATTCTGAATAAAACTTTGTTGGTCTTAAAGGTGCACCTTGACTCCTACTTTGTTCTCCCGTTTCAGACCAACACGGCTGCCCACTGAGAGGAAAGATGGAAGACAGGGCTAGCTGCCTGCTCATTTGGAGTGCGAGAAAGCGGCTCTCCGAGTACAGTGCGGTGCCTTCCGTCCTCCCCAGGCTCACCTCCAGCAGGTTCCCCACCTCCACACAAGGGCGTGGGGGAGCTTGGTTCAACAAGGCCTGAAGGCCCGGTGGGAGATCGCAGGCTCTCTTCTTCCGGCTGAGACCGCTCGCCGCTTCCTCCTCGGGCTCCAGGACTGCTTTGATGAGCGGCTGCTGCACCACGTCCAAGTCGGTCCCCTCCACGTAGATGGTCCGTCCGCCCCTGAGGAAACCCAGGAGTGGAGCAGCTCAAGCACGGTGAAGGGAAAGCAGACGTACCTGGGAAACTGGCCTTCTCCCCACCTCAGCTGGGCGCTGACGTTGTTGTGGTAAGGGACTCACAACAGCACAGTGTCCAAATTCCTGATCCTGGTTTGTGACATCTTCCATTACATTTCCCCTTCCCATCACTTCTCCTCCCACACACCCCACACTAAGGGTCAAGTAAGAAGAGGTGCTGTGAGTTGTAAGAACATCAGAAGAGCCCTGCTGGATCAGACCAGGGGTCCATCTAGTCCAGTATCCTCCTGTCTCACACAGTGGCCCACCAGTTCCTCTGGAGGGCCAGCAACAGGGCTTAGAGGCCAAGGTCTTCATAAGCACATCAGAAGAGCCTTCCTGGATCAGACCAGTGAGGGTCCATCCAGTCCAGCATCCTGCCTCACACAGTGGCCAACCAGCTCCTCTGGAGATCCTACAGGAGCGCATAGAGGCTGAGGCCTTCATAAGAACATCGGAAGAGCCCTGCTGGATCAGACCAGTGGTCCATCTAGTCCAGCGTCCTCCTGTCTCACACAGAATGGCCAACCAGTTCCTCTGGAGGATCAACGACAGGGCAAAGAGGGTGAGGCTTTCATAAGCACATAGGAAAAGCCCAGCTGGATCATACCAGTAGTCCATCAAGTCCAGCATGTAAACTAACAAAGAGGCCTCTCAACACCGGCGTCCAGCATGTAGAGGTTCCCTTCAGTCACAATTGCTACCAGCAGATGTCTGAACAAAACCCCAGCATTTCTTTTCCTCCAAGAATCAGGAACGCAGGGGTTCAAATTCAGAAGGGGAATGTGGTGCGAGAGGAGGGCACAGGGATTGCGTCTTTCCACCTGTGCGATTCTTTCAGTCTGAAATGGTCCCAGGGGGGCACGATGTAACTCACTGGGGAAACATACAGATCTTGACATGGCTGGCCATGTGTTTGCCCAACAGAGTAAACAACAGTTAGTTGCCTGGAGACACTGCAGGCACTGAAGGGGGGGGGGGGAAGGCTTTATTATTGTACTTCCTTTGTTTATTTCTTTTATTACACTTACATCCCGTCCTCCCCTGATGGGCGCAGGGCGGCTAACGGCAATTAAAATAACGTAGAATTAAATCGCTGCAAGAAAATCACAATGCAATCCTTAGAACATCTCAGACGTATACAGTTCTAATCCCGAGATGGCATTATTGTTAGTTCTTGATTAGCGCTCTTTGCCATGATGTTATTAGATGCCGTTTAGCGCATTACACTTCTGTTTGGGTTACGTTACGGCAGGGGTGCCCAGCGGTAGCTCTCCAGATGTTTTTTTTTTGCCTACAACTCCCATCAGCCCCAGCCGGCATGGCCAATGGCTGGGGCTGATGGGAGTTGTAGGCAAAAAAAAAAACATCTGGAGAGCTACCGTTGGCCACCCCTGCAGTAGAGTATCAGTGCTGTGAGGTAACGGGGTGTCGGTCGTCGCCATGAGATGTTAAAAGCCTGTTTAAACAGTTGCATCTTACAGGCCCCGCAGAACTGTGGCAAGTCCCGCGCGGCCCTGATGTTTTCAGGGAGACCATTCCAGAGGGGAGGGAATGTGTGGCCTAATATGCAAAGAAGCACCTGCTAGAATTTCACCCCTGAGGCCACACACACCTGATGTAGCCAATCCTCCAAGAGCTTACAAAAAAGAGCCTTGTGAGCTCTCGGAGGATTGGCTACATCAGGGGTGTGTGGCCTAATATGCAAAGAAGCTCCTGCTATTATCCTCACAACAACCTGAAGAAGTGAGTGCTGACTCACAAAAGCTCCTCCCCCCCCCCCCAGCACACGTTTTGTTAGTCTTTCGGGGGCTCCTGGACTCTTGCTCTTTTCCGCTGCTGCAGGCAGATCTCTCTTACCCGTGGAAGCTAGTCGCCGGGAACGCCCCGGTGAGTTGGGGATTCTTCACGTAACGGAAGGTCTTCTGCAGCCGGCGCTGCACTCTGCCATACTGGACCTTGACCCGCGCTTCCCGGGGCCTGGTGGTGGCGCTGGTGCGGCAGACGATGGCCTGCGGCTCCACAGGTTCTTCGCTGCAGGGTGAGAAAAAAGGCGAGACGCTGAGCGACCACTTGAAGAAGGCCCGCGGGGAAAAGGAACGGGGCCAGAACGGAGCAGGATTTCCATCGTGCCAGGCATTTATTATTATTTATTATTTTAGTAAATTTCTTTTTTGTTTAAAACCATTTATTATGCTGTAATATATATAGTAATAGCACACTATCGTTTGTTATTAAAGATTAATACATATACATGACGTTTTCTCCATCCCTGCCCCCTTTTGGTGACCACCGGCAGTGTTTCTTACTTAATCTATTAAAGAGGTAAACCTTTATCTACTAAAGAAGAAGAAGAAGAATTGCAGATTTATATCCCGCCCTTCTCCCTGAATCAGAGACTCAGAGCGGCCTACAATCTCCTTTCCCTTCCTCCCCCACAACAGACACCCTGTGAGGTAGATGAAGATATTGGATTTATATCCCGCCCTCCACTCCGAAGAGTCTCAGAGCGGCTCACAATCTCCTTTCCCTTCCTCCCCCATGACAGACACCTTGTGAGGTGGGTGGGGTTGGAGAGGGCTCTGACAGCAGCTGCCCTTTCAAGGACAACCTCTGCCAGAGATATGGCTGACCCAAGGCCATTCCAGCAGGTGCAAGTGGAGCAGTGGGGAATCAAACCTGGTTCTCCCAGATAAGAGTCCGCACACTTAACCACTACACCAAACTGGCTCTCTAAAGCATCATACTTCATAAAAAAACATCCCCCCAAAAAAATTATGATTATAATCCACCTTCATAAAAGTCCTTAGGTCATTAACACAAAAAAGAAAAGAAAAAAAGAAACAAACAGGACATATTCCAATAGTCTCACTTTGTTTTTACTGTAATCCGTATAAAGTCTTTTTAGAGGTTAGCCATTATCAAAAATCACCAAATATCCTTTTAACATTCCATTGTCTTTCAACATATTTTTGGAATTTTACCCGGTCAGTTTTAAACTTCTCTAAATCTTGTTCTTTTAAGATTCTTGTATGCTTGTCCATTTCACTCCAATGGGTAACTTTCACAATCCATTCCCACCTTTCTGGTATTTTATCTTGTTTCCACTTTTAGTAAATTTCTATCCTGCCCATTCCCCGTAGGGCTCAGGGCGGAGCACAGCACACGATAAAACAATAAAATACAATCAAAATATTTTATAAAAGAAACAACTCAACAGCACTCAGATTACCGTGACATCACCTATCGCCCAGCCTGGCTGCCTCACATCGTGACATCTCATAGGGATGGCAGTTTTTATTCCATTTCCTAGCACAGATGACAGTGCCGGCCGGGGAGGCCAACCAGTTCAACAATAGACGCCCGCAGCCTCGGCTCAAAACCTGCCGGAACAGCTCCGTTTTACAGAAAAGAAGAACTCGCTTCTATTGAAGTGGCACAGCACCGCATAACGGTTTTAAATTGAAACTGTATTTTATTGGTTTTTAAACTGGAAATATAAATGCTGTTAGCCGCCCTGAGCCCACTCGCGGAGAGGGCGGGATAGAAATTTAAGGTAAATAAAACAGGCCCTATGGAAGGCTAATAAGCCAGGTAGGGCCCGGATCTCTGTAGGGAGCCGATTCCACCAGGTCGGGGCAAGGACCAAAAAAGCCCTGGCCCTCGTTGAGGCAAGGCAGGCGTCTCCTGGGCTGGGGACGGCCAACGGATGTTGGGAGGCCGAACGTTACGACCTCCTGGGCATATATTTTCTTGGCTAAATACGCATGTTTTTCTGTAGAACTGAGCTCGTATCTGAGTCCTCTGTTGGTCAAATCACACCGGCCTAACAGGAGGGGAAGGCAGAGGGCCTGAGGAGGCGACGGCTGCTCAAAGGGGACCCCCAGGGCCAAGAACCAAGCACCGCAGCTTTCAATCGCAGGAACATTCCTCCTGCTCACAAGCAGATTCGAGTTCTGATTTTAAATCTGGATCCTTCTGTTTTTTCATGTGCTTTCAATGTTTTATTTATTGCTGTTAGCTGCCGTGAGCGGTAAATAAATGTTTGAAATAAGCAAAACGACAGCCAGTCTGGTGTAGCGGTGAAGTGTGCGGACTCTTATCTGGGAGAGCCGGGTTTGATTCCCCGCTCCTCCACCTGCACCTGCTGGAATGGCTTTGGGTCAGCCGTAGCTCTCGCCGAGTTTCCTGCATTGTGCAGGAAACATTGTGCCTTGAAAGGGCAGCTTCTGTGAAAGCTCTCCCAGCCCCATCCACCTCACAGGGTGTCTGTTGTGGGGGAGGAAGGGAAGGGAGATTGTAGGCCACTCTGAGACTCCGTCCTTGAAAGGGCAGCTGCTGTGAGAGCCCTCTCCAGCCCCACCCACCTCACAGGGTGTCTGTTGTGGGGGAGGAAGGGAAGGGAGATTGTAGGCCACTCTGAGACTCCGTCCTTGAAAGGGCAGCTGCTGTGAGAGCCCTCTCCAGCCCCACCCACCTCACAGGGTGTCTGTTGTGGGGGAGGAAGGGAAGGGAGGTTGTAGGCCACTCTGAGACTCCGTCCTTGAAAGGGCAGCTGCTGTGAGAGCCCTCTCCAGCCCCACCCACCTCACAGGGTGTCTGTTGTGGGGGAGGAAGGGAAGGGAGATTTGTAGGCCACTCTGAGACTCTGTCCTTGAAAGGGCAGCTGCTGTGAGAGCCCTCTCCAGCCCCACCCACCTCACAGGGTGTCTGTTGTGGGGGAGGAAGGGAAGGGAGATTGTAGGCCACTCTGAGACTCCGTCCTTGAAAGGGCAGCTGCTGTGAGAGCCCTCTCCAGCCCCACCCACCTCACAGGGTGTCTGTTGTGGGGGAGGAAGGGAAGGGAGATTGTAGGCCACTCTGAGACTCCGTCCTTGAAAGGGCAGCTGCTGTGAGAGCCCTCTCAGCCCCACCCTCCTCACAGGGTGTCTGTTGTAGGGGAAGAAGATATAGGAGATTGTAAGCCTCTCTGAGTCTCTTGAGTTCAGAGAGAAGGGAGGGTATAAATCTGCAGTCTTCTTCTTCTTCTTATGCTATGAGCGCTGTGTAAGCTCAATAAGGAAGGAAAGCAGTTAATAAATGTTTTAAATAAACAAATAAACTTTTATCAGATCAATCCTGAAGATACCTGGAAATAAATCATCATAAAACATTACAGAACGAATTAGTCCACCTTCCCCATTTGGCTGCGAGCCTATCTTGTAATAAAACATTTGTATAATGTTTTATTAAATGCTGTTAGCCGCCCTGAGCCTGCCTAGGCGGGGAGGTCGGGATATAAATAAAATTTAATAATTAATAATAATAATATCTCATCTCAAAGGAAGGTGCAGTGACTCACAGGAAGCAAGGGAGGTCCCCGACATAGGCGGCAATCTCAGCGCCTGTCAGAAGATCTTCTCCGACGATGGTCAACCGAGTCCCTCCAGCGACAGGGCCGAAATGGGGATGCAAGTCGAGAAGCGTGGGGTCCTGAGGAGAGAAGTACCTCTTAGGGTTTTGCGAGTGCTCGCGGGATCCGGACTCAGCCCTGTCTCGTTCCCGGGGGGCGTCGTGTGGGGAGTCTGCAGTATAGGAACACCACAGGGAACAGAACGTGTCTACCTCCTCTCTCCCTGTCCCAAAGCAATGTCTCTCCTTAGACCCTCCCCCTTTTCGGTGCCACCTGCTCTCAGGCACTGACCTGGTAGGTGAAGTTCTGGGCAGAAACACCCGGTGGGCGGTCCCCAACGGTGACCTCGACAGGGGCCGGATAACCCCGGTTTTCCTGGGGGTACATCACAAACAATCCTGCAGGGAACAATAGAAAGACTCAGAATCATAGAGTTGGAAGGACCTTCAGGGTCATCTAGTCCAGTGGTTCCAAACCTTTTTGACACCGGGGGCCAGTTTTGAAAGAGACCATTTTTCCATGGACCGGTGGGTGGAAGGGGGGAGGAGGGTGATGATTTTGGGATGGAAGAAGAAAACTGCAGATTTATATCCCACCCTTCTCCCTGAATCAGTCTCAGAGTGGCCTACAATCTCCTTTGTCTTCCTCCTCCCCGCAACAGATACCCTGTGCTGTGGGTGGGGTTAAGAGGGCTCTCCTAGAAGCTGCCCTTTCAAGGACAGAGTCTCAGAGTGGCCTGCCATTCCAGCAGCTGTAAGTTGAGAAGTGGGGAATCAAACCCGGTTCTCCCAGTAAGAGTCCGCACACTTAACCACTACACCAAACTGGCTCTTTATTTTGTGCCCTTTATTTTGGTGCGGTAGTGAAGCGCGCAGACTCTTATTTGGGAGAACCGGGTTTGATACCCTGGCTCCTCCAATTGCAGCTGCTGGAATGGCCTTGGGTTAGCCATAGCTCTCGCAGAGCTGTCCTTGAAAGGGCAGCTTCTGGAAGAACTCTCTCAGTCCCATCCACCTCACAGGGTGTCTGTTGTGGGGGAGGAAGATAAAGGAGATTGTGAGCTACTCTGAGATTTGGAGTAGAGGGCAGGATATAAATCCAATGTTGTCGTCTTATTATTACTATTATTACATTGTAATATATCATGAAATAATTGTACAACTCACGGCCTGGTTGCTAACAGGCCACGGAAGAAGATGAAGATATTGGATTTATATCCCGCCCTCCACTCCGAAGAGTCTCAGACCGGCTCACAATCTCCTTTCCCTTCTTCCCCCACAACAGACACCCTGTGAGATGGGTGGGGCTGAGAGGGCTCTCACAGCAGCTGCCTTTCAAGGACAACCTCTGCCAGAGCTATGGCTGATCCAAGGCCATGCTAGCAGGTGCAAGTGGAGGAGTGGGGAATCAAACCCAATTCTCCCAGATAAGAGTTCGCACACTTAACCACTACACCAAACTGGCTCTTAACCACACTTAACCACTACACCAAACGGACCGGTACCGGTTCACGGCCAGGGGGTTGGGGACCCCTGATCTAGTCCAACCCCCTGCACAATGCAGGAAATTCGCAAACACCTCCCACCCACACCAAGTGACCCTGCTCTGCTCCACACCCAGAAGACGGCAAAGAAAAAAAAACCCCAAACCCTCCAGGCCTCAAGAAAAATTGCTCTCTGACCACAAAGTTGCGATCAGCATTTCCCTGGGCGTGTAAGGAAGGGCCACGAGAACTCATCACTGATGCAACCCTTCCCTGCCCTCCCTCTCAGGATCTGCCTAAGTTCACAGAATCAGCATGGCTGTCAGACGGCCATCTAGCCTCTGTTGATAAACCTCCAAAGGAGGAGAGCCCACCACGTCCCAAGGAAGGACTCAGTGATAGGAAAGCCTGAATGGGAGTTTGAAAGGGGTTAAGGCAGCAGAGATCAGAAGAAGATGATACTGGATTTATATTACACCCTATACTCTGAATCTCAGAGCGGCTCACAATCTCCTTGGCCTTCCTCCCCCACAAAGGACATCCTGTGAGGTAGGTGGGGCTGAGAGAGCTCTCCCAGAAGCTGCCCTTTCAAGGACAGCTTTGCGAGAGCTATGGCTGACCCAAGGCCATTCTAGCAGGTACAAATGGAGGAGTGGGGAATCAAACCCGGTTCTCCCAGACAAGAGTCCGCACACTTCACCACCACACCAAACTTAACAGAACTAAAGTGCACAGCTGTATCATCCCCAAACCATCAGACCCCCCACCCCGGTCCAAGGGAAAATTGTCTTCCACAAAACCGGTGCCTGCTGCCAAAAAGGTTGTGAACCACTGTTCTATAGCAGGGGTGGCCAACGGTAGCTCTCCAGATGTTTTTTGCCTACAACTCCCATCAGCCCCAGCCATTGGCCATGCTGGCTGGGGCTGATGGGAGAGCCAGTTTGGTGTACTGGTTAAGTGCGTGGACTCTTATCTGGGAGAACCGGGTTTGATTCCCCACTCCTCCACTTGCACCTGCTGGAATGGTCTTGGGTCAGCCATAGCTCTGGCAGAGGTTGTCCTTGAAAGGGCAGCTGCTGTGAGAGCCCTCTCAGGCCCACCCACCTCACAGGGTGTCTGTTGTGGGGGAGGAAGGGAAAGGAGATTGTGAGCCGCTCTGAGACTCTTCGGAGTGGAGGGCGGGATATAAATCCAATATCTTCATCTACCTCACAGGGTGTCTGTTGTGGGGGAGGAAGGGAAAGGAGACTGTGAGCCGCTCTGAGACTCTGAAATTTGGAGTGGAGGGCGGGATATAAATCCAGTATCTTTATCTACCTCACAGGGTGTCTGTTGTGGGGGAGGAAGGTAAAGGAGATTGTGAGCCGCTCTGAGACTCTGAAATTTGGAGTGGAGGGCGGGATATAAATCCAGTATCTTTATCTACCTCACAGGGTGTCTGTTGTGGGGGAGGAAGGTAAAGGAGACTGTGAGCCGCTCTGAGACTCTGAAATTTGGAGTGGAGGGCGGGATATAAATCCAGTATCTTTATCTACCTCACAGGGTGTCTGTTGTGGGGGAGGAAGGTAAAGGAGATTGTGAGCCGCTCTGAGACTCTGAAATTTGGAGTGGAGGGCGGGATATAAATCCAGTATCTTTATCTACCTCACAGGGTGTCTGTTGTGGGGGAGGAAGGTAAAGGAGATTGTGAGCCGCTCTGAGACTCTGAAATTTGGAGTGGAGGGCGGGATATAAATCCAATATCTTCATCTACCTCACAGGGTGTCTGTTGTGGGGGAGGAAGAGAAAGGAGATTGTGAGCCACTCTGAGACTCTTCGGAGTGGAGGACGGGATATAAATCCAATATCTTCTTCTTCTTCTAGGCAAAAAAAAACAACTGGAGAGCTACCGTTGGCCACCCCTGCTCCATAGTATTAGACTCCACTGAAACCCCTCCCCTCCCCTCTCCAAATCCCGCCCTCCCCAGGCTCCACCCCCAAAATGTCCAGGTGTTTCCCAACTCAGAGATAACAACCCCAGCTGACATTTCTTTTAAAGGATTTCCCTTACGGCTGGGTGGCAGAGCCGTTTTTATTAATTTATTTCCTCATTTCATTTATACCCCCCACCTTTCTCCTTGACAGGAACTTGAAGCGATGAACGCTGGTCTCCTCGCCGCCATTTTATCTTCACAACAACCCTGTGAGGTGGGTTAGGCTGGGAATCTGCAACTGGTTCAAGGTCAACCAGCAAGCTTCCACTGCAGAGCTGGGATTCGGACCAGGGTCCCCCAGATCCTAGCTTGACCCATCCTCATCTTGACATCACCACCACAACCAGTCCGCCTGGCCAGCTTACCGAGTAGAGACGAGATACAGGGCTGGGTCAGGGACACACAGCAAGTTGGCCACTGTCACTGTGTCCGCCACATCCTCGAAGCGATGGCCCAGGTTGGACCCCGTCACCGTGAGCGACGTGCCCCCCTCCAAGGGCCCAGTGAGGGGGCTGACCTGGAAGAGGAATATGGCGTCAAGAGGCGGCAAACCGGAGCCTCATTCTGTGTGTTTTAATTTTAAAAAACAGCGGCGCTAAGTCTCTGAATCCCAGAACCAGGAGGCAACATCTGGAGAAGGCCTCGGGCCTCTATGCTTCGTTGTTGTGCCCTGCAACTGAGTGTGGGAAAGTGTGAGCTTGTCTCACATCCAACACAAGACTTTTGGGAGGATGCTACCCAAACATCTGGCAATAGCCACCTAAATAATTCAGCCTTTTACAGACTGGGGGTAATGGATTTGTGCAACTAGGGCTATCGCATGGCCTTGCTATCTGGATTTTATCCATTTAAGCCATTTGCTGGTCCGTTCGCCGTTGTAATTTTTTAAAAAAAGAACTGCAGATTTATACCCCACTCTTCTCTCTGAAACAGACACTCAGAGCGGCTCACTATCTCCTATATCTTCTCCCCCCCCCCCCCCAACAGACATGCTGTGAGGTGGCTGGCGCTGAGAGGGCTCTCACAGCAGCTGCCCTTTCAAGGACAACCTCTGCCAGAGCTATGGTTGACATAACGCCATTCCAGCAGCTGTAAGCGGAGAAGTGGGGAATCAAACTCTGTGAGGAAGATGGGGCTGAAGAGAGCTCTGATAGAAGCTTCCCTTTCAAGGACAACTCTGCAAGAGCTATGGCTGACCCAAGGCCATTCCGGCAGGTGCAAGTGGAGCAGTGGGGAATCAAACCCGGTTCTCCCAGATAAGAGTCCGCGCACTTAACCACTACACCAAACTGGCTCTAAGGTCTTTAGCGCTGACTAAATCCAGAAAGAGGAAGCAAAACAAAAAGGCCCAGTCATTAGTCAGAAAAAATCTCCGCTCCTATTTTCTGTGCCACTTCCAGGTTTTGGAGGGCCTTGGGCAGACAGTGCCCACGGGCTCCCTTCCGACCACCACCAGTGCCTCCCCATGCCCAGGCCCGGGACTAGGGGTTCCGCCACTCCTAGCAGACCCCTGCACCGCGTCCCCCCCCCCGCTCTGGTCATTGTGCGCACACGCCACAATGCCGTCACAAGGTGACATCATTGTGCAGGCGACCTGGATCTTCAGAGGCTTCCTTCGAATCTTCTGAAAAGCAAGCCATTTTAGCAGCGCCCCTCCACTTTCGGGATGAAAGCGGCCGAGTAGCGCCTTCACAGAGCGGCGCCTTTCTTCCGAGAGTGCGGTGTTTTAGCAACACCCTGCCGCTTTCAGCTTGAAAGCGGCCGGGCGCCACTAAAACGGTGTACTCTTGAGAGGTTTCCAAGGAAGCCGAGGAGTGTAGGGGAGTAAGGGGGCACCAGGCAGGGTAGCGCCCTAGGCAACCACCTACCCTGCCTACTCTCATGCACCGGTGCTGCTCATGCCTCCCCTTTCTTTCCACTCCATGCCACCCACCTGACTGTGCCTTCTTCCTCCACCTCTCTGTTCCGCATGTTTAACCGATCCCCTTTCGAAGCTGTCTGTGCCTGTAGCTGCCACCACTTCTGGAGGCAGTGAATGCCATGTGTTAGGGGTGGCCAGTAGCTCTCCATGGTTTTTTTTGCCTACAACTCCCATCAGCCCCAGCCAGCATGGCCAATGGCTGGGGCTGATGGGAGTTGTAGGCAAAAAAAACATCTGGAGAGCTACGGTTGGTCACCCCTGCCATGTGTTAATTACTCTTTTGGGTGAAAAAGGGCTTTCTTTTATCTGTTCTTTTATCTGTTCTGCTCATTCAGAATTTCATATTTAGTCACGTAAGTGCTCTTCCCCTAGCAATCCAAAAGAGTACACACCCAGCTACAGCTTTGCTACCTGCCATAAGAACAAAGCCCAGTTGCTATGGTCACCACACCTCAACAAAGATATTACAGCATTGCAAAAGTGGAGAAAAGAGCAACTAGAATGATTCAAGGGTTGGAACACTTTCTCTATGAAAGGTTAAAACGCTCGGGGCTCTTTAGCTTGGAGAAACGTCGACTGAGAGGTGACATGACAGAGGTTGACAAGATTCTGCATGGGACAGAGAAGGCAGAGAAAGAAGTACTTTTCTCTCTTTCTCACAATACAAGAACTCGTGGGCGCTCAATGTATAGATGGAACTCTGTCTGGGGCAGTGAGGCTCTGCATTCTTGGTGCTTGGTGGGGGCAACAGTGAGGGGACTTCTAGTGTCCTGGCCCCACTGATGGACCTCCTGATGGCACCTGGGTTTTTTTGGCCACTGTGTGACACAGAGGGTTGGACTGGATGGGCCATTGGCCTGATCCAACATGGCTTCCCTTATGTTCTTATGACAGATTCATGGAGGAGAGGTCTGCCAGTGGCTATTAGCCATGTACTGGTGGAACTCTCTGTCTGGGGCAGTGATGCTCTGTATTCTTGGTGCTTGGGGGGGCAACAATGGGAGGGCTTCAAGTGTCCTGGCCCCACTGATGGACCTTCTGATGGCACCTGGGTTTTTTTGGCCACTGTGACACAGTGTTGGACTGGATGGGCCCTTGGCCAGATCCAACATGGCTTCTCTTATGTTCTTATGATGCATTCATGGAGGAAAGGTCTACCAGTGGCTATTAGCCATGGGGTACTGATGGAACTCTCTGTCTGGGGCAGTGATGCTCTGTCTTCTTGGTGTTTGGGGGGGGGGGCACAGTGGGAGGGCTTCTAGTGTCCTGGCCCCACTGATGGACCTCCAGATGGCACCTGCGTTTTTTTGGCCACTGACGCAGAGTGTTGGACTGGATGGAGCATTGGCCTGATCCAACATGGCTTCTCTTATGTTCTTATGTCTGAGGCGGTGATGCTCTGTATTCTTGGTGCTTGGGGGAGGGAACAGTGTAAGGGTCCTGACCCCACTGATGGACCTCCTGATGGCACCTGGGGGTTTTTTGGCCACTGTGTGACACAGAGTGTTGGACTGGATGGGCCTTTGGCCTGATCCAACATGGCATCTCTTATGTTCTTATGGATGATTCCTGGTTAAAGTTCTATACAAAACCTGGAATGGGAAGAGCTCACATCTCCCGAGGCAAAAATACATATACCTCCCCTGCTACTGGAACAGCAGATTCAACGATTCTTACCGAGTGGATGACGGGCGATGGACAAGTGGGCATACCGTCCTTGGTGGGACACTGTCCCTTGTAGACGCAGCTGGGCACCTCTCCCAGCAGGCACCAGACGCAGTTGAAGTGGTCGGGGGCGGCTTTGCAACGGCTGCAGTCCGAACGGCCAGCGGAACAATTATACAGGTTCACTGGGCAGGGAGAGGAGGGGAGCAAGAAAGGAAAGAGGTGAATACTGGACTCCATTGTTGATGCTGTTAATTTTGCCTTTCCCATTCTTGACGCAGCGGAAGACAGTGGCAAACCAACTCAGGTTCTCACAAGCTTAGAAGACGGCAGTGCATCCAGCTTGGTGAGGTGAGAGCCAGTTTGGTGTAGTGGTGAAGTGTGCGGACTCTTATCTGGGAGAACCGGGTTTGATTCCCTGCTCCTCCACTTACAGCTGCTGGAATGGCCTTGAGTCAGCCATAGCTCTGGCAGAGGTTGTCCTTGAAAGGGCAGCTGCTGTGAGAGCCCTCCCATCCCCACCCACCTCACAGGGTGTCTGTTGTGGGGGAGGAAGGTAAAGGAGATTGTGAGCCGCTCTGAGTCTCTGATTCAGAGAGAAGGGCGGGATATAAACCTGCAGTCTTCTTCTTCTTAAAGAAGTACGGTGGGGGCTGTAAAGTTTGCACATGGCTTGTCAGAAAGGGGGAGGAAGAAGGGAGAAGGAGGAAGAAAAAGGAGGAGGAGGAAGAAAGAATTAGAAAGAAGAAAGGAGGAGGAGATTGGATTTATACCCCGCTGTCTGCTAGGCAAGGGAGTCTCAGGGGCTGTTCAGATGCACAGTATAATCAGTTGTCACTGCTCTTTCATACCGGATTAAAAGTGGCTGATCAGACAGCAACATCTGCCTCCCGGTATTAACTCGTAGTAGCCCCCCCAAATCCTTCTCGGAACCGGAGTATTTTGTTACCTGCTCCTTTGTGGTGTTTTCTGAGTTCTCCGGTTTCACCTCGTAGTTTCCCCATCTGGATAGTTCTCGACCAACTTCCGGATGTCTGAAGGTTGTCCCAGAGCAAAAGGAGCCTCAGACATCCGGTTTACAGTCGCCATTTTTTTTTTACCACTTAGCGATAGGTGCATAACCACATAACCACATGTTTTAACCTATGCGCATGTGCGCACATGTGCATAAAAATGGAGGGAAAAAGAACTGCATGGTGCCGTCGTGTGGACGGCAGAAGACGGTTTCACCGTGAAGTGATTCGAATTGCAGTATGGCAGTCTGATTGATAATATCCGGAACGAAGTTTAACACGGACTCAACACGCTGTGTGAACAGGGCCTCAGAGTGGCTTACAATCCCATTTTCCCTTCCCCCCCAGAACAGAAATCCTGTGAGGTAGGTGGGGCTGAGAGAGCTCTGACAAAACTGCTCTTGAGCAGAACAGCTCTGCGAGAGCTGTGGCTGACCCAAGGTCACATCTGCAGGTGGAGGAGTGCGGAATCAAACCCGGCTCTCCCAGATTAGAGTCCACACCCTTAACCGCTACACCAAACTGGCTCGCATTCAATGTGCTTAAAAAGCAGCGTGCGCTGAGAAAGAGTAATCTCATTTACTGTTATGAATTACGAACATTAAGATCACGTGCATTGGGCCTCATTTTGAATAATTTTGTTAGGCAGCATTTACTGTTTTGCAATCTTGCTTTTACTGGTTTCTTCCTTTAGTCACTCCGGGAGGGCTAACCTCCCACAGGACACTGGAGCCCCAAAGCCCACTGCTGGAAACCCTACACAGCCTGCTCCCTCACCCCTGACCTTCAAGGTTTCATGCCTCCACCCTCCCTTTAATTGTGTTTGTCCGTGTCCTTTATAAAGTTTATATCTCTGTTATTTGGTATTACATTTTATGATACGCATGGCCCGGCCCGACAAGGTCTCATTTACATCAGATCCAGTCCACATAACAAATGAGTCCGATACCCCTTTATATGGGTCACTGTATGAGTATGTGTCTGTATGTACATCAGGGGTGGGGAACCTCCGTCCTGAGGGCCGTATACAGCCCTCGAGGTCACTTGGTGTGGCCCTCGGGGATTGCTGGGCCGAACTGAGCCATGTGGCAGCCTCCCTGGGGCCTGGCTGGCCAGCGAGAATCGTGGGGCCCAGTCGCGCTGTGCAGCAGCCTCCCCAGGGCCAGGCAGGGATCACAGGGCCCAGATGTACTGTAAGGCAGCCTCCCTGGGGCCTGGCCGGCCAGAATTGCTGCAGGGCCTGGAAAAGTTACTGTCACAGTTCAGTTTGCACTTGATGATCCCAGAGGGTGTGGCCTAATATGCTAATGAGTGTGTGGCCTAATATGCTAATATTAGGGAATGTGGTCTAATATACTACTGAGTTCCTGCTGGGCTTTTTCTACAAAAAAGTCCTGGACCTATGCATTTGCCTAGGGCGACGGGCCCAGTGTGTGTGTGTGTGTGTGTGTGCACGCACCAGATTAGGCTCTCCCCACATGACCTGAAACAGAAAAACAATTATTTGCATTAATTTTGCTGGCGTGAATCATTCTCCCTCTGCGGAGCACTGTTTTTTAAGTTGATAATTTTTATGGCCCGTGAATGATGTTATAAATATCCATATGGCCCTTGGCAGAAAAAAGGTTCCCCATCCCTGTTATGTATGAACGTATACGTACATGAATGTACATGCACATACACACACATGAAGAGAGCGCTAAGGTTATCCCCACACCCCAAATCCCCCCGTTCCCCACCCCACCTTGCTTACCATGCAGGTCTCCACGGCTATCAAGGCGCCGGTTCTCCCCCACCAGGACAAAGAGGGGGGCGTGAAGCTCAGGGGAAGGCTGGGTGTAACTGTACGTCCGGGGCTGGCACTGCACACGATGCGAGGTTCCCCTCTCGCCTTCCTCCAGAGACGCTGGCACCATGACCGAAATCCCCTCCACCTCCAGCACGCAGGAGAGCCTCTCTGAACCCTTGAGACGCCAAACAGCAAAGTGAGACGAGGCCCTGCCCCCCCCTCTGCAAAAACCCTCCCACAAAAAGAACAGAAGAGAAACCATGTTGGATCAGGCCAATGGCCCATCCAGTCAAACACTCTGTGTCACACAGTGGCCAAAAAACCCAGGTGTCATCAGGAGGTCCATCAGTGAGGCCAGGACACTAGAAGCCCTCCCACTGTGCCCCCAAGCACCAAGAATACAGAGCAACACTAGATATAAGAACATAAGAGAAGTCACGTTGGATCAGGCCAATGGCCCCTCCAGTCCAACACTCTGTGTCACACAGAGGCCACAAAAACCAGGTGTCATCAGGAGGTCCATCAGTGGGGCCAGGACACTAGAAGCCCTCCCACTGTGCCCCCCACAAGCACCAAGAATGCAGAGCATCACTGCCCCAGACATAAGAACATAAGAGAACCCATGTTGGATCAGGCCAATGGCCCATCCAGTCCAACACTCTGTGTCACATAAGAACATAAGAGAAGCCATGCTGGATCAGGCCAATTGCCCATCCAGTCCAACACTCTGTGTCACATAAGAGAAGCCATGTTGGGTCAGGCCAATGGCCCATCCAGTCCAACACTCTGTGTCACATAAGAACATAAGAAAAGCCATGTTTGGATCAGGCCAATGGCCATTCAGTCCAACACTCTGTGTCACATAAGAACATAAGAGAAGTCATGTTGGATCAGGCCAGTGGCCCATCCAGTCCAACACTCTGTGTCACATAAGAACATAAGAGAAGCCATGTTGGATCAGGCCAGTGGCCCATCCAGTCCAACACTCTGTCTCACACAGTGTCCAAAGAAACCAGGTGTCATCAGGAGCACGGCTATATTAACAATCAGGCCAAGCAGGCACTGTCCTATGGATCCCCATACCTTTAGGGGCCCCAGGCTGGCTTCCCCCCCATTTCTCCCCTCCCAGCCTGCATGCGCAGCCAGCGACTGAGCTGCTCTATGTCCAACTTGCCTGGCATCATTGCCAAGTTTGCCTCTCTCTTCCTCTTCCCCACAGCATTGTCAAAGGGGCTTTTGAGAAGATGCCTGCAGGTTGCAACAGGGGCCGGAGGTTGTGGGGTGGGCGCTCTGACTCAGAGATAGTTTGCAAGAGGGCCAAGATTTTGACTAGGGGCCTCCAAAGGGTTTAATCTGGCCCTGATCAGGAGGTTCATCAGTGGGGCCAGGACACTAGAAGCCCTCCCACTGTACCTCCCCCCCTCCTGCCAAGAATCCTGGGAACTGTAGTCTTTGCAACGATGCTCTTAAAGACCTCCTTGCGGAACGTTTAGGGTTCTACAGGTGGCCACTGCACAGTTTTAACAGCTTGAGATGCATCTCTCTGAGCAGTCGGGTTAGAACGGATAAATGGAAGTCCTTCTTCACCCAAAGGGTGATTAACACATGAATTCCCTGCCACAGGAGGTGGTGGTAGTGGCTTCAAGCATAGCCAGCTTCAAGAGGGGGTTGGATAAGCATATGAAGCAGAGGTTCATCAGTGGCTATTAGCCACAGTGTATTGTTGGAACTCTGTCTGGGGCAGTGATGCTCTGTATTCTTGGTGCTTGGGAGGGCACAGTGGAAGGGCTTCTAGCCCCACTGGTGGACCTCCTGATGGCACTTGGGATTTTTTTGGCCACTGTGTGACACAGAGTGTTGGACTGGATGGGCCATTGGCCTGATCCAACATGGCTTCTCTTATGTTCTTATTTTGGTTTTCAAGGATGGCGTATTTGTGCTAGTGGGTTATCCCCGCACCTTGTCACAAATGCTCGCTCTAAGCTATGTGAGCAAAAAAATCTACTTTTTAAGCTGCTGGCATTAAAGGTGTGAGCTACTGCATCAATTAGCTTGCTCTGGGGCCGTCCTTCCTGAGTGAAGACAAAAATGTCTGAGTCGGAGTCTAAAAAACTGTGAGCTAGCTCACACTAAGTCAGCTTAGAGGGAACACGGCTTGTCACCCCACCAGCATGCTGGTTCCTTGGAAAGGGGAACCGTCCCTTGCCAGGTGGTTTCTGTCTGCAGATGCTGAATGGGTTCTCCCAGATAAGAGTCCATGCACTTAACCACTACACCAAACTGGCTCTCACAGGAGGCTAGGGAGCTAAGCCTCTATTTTCTCCATTGGTTGAGGCTCCTCCCTTGGGGAGCAAGGGGGCGCAAGGAGAGCTTGCTTTGCCAGGCTCTCTCAATCACATAGCAGAGCTACTGAGCCAAGCCTCTCTTCCTTCTATCAGGCTCCTCAGAGTAAGAGCTGCCAGTTATCAGAGGGAGTTAAATAAAATATTGCAAGAGTCCGATTGTTTAAGCACGTTTTATGTTAAGTTTTTTTTTTTTTTTAATTTTTTAATAGTGTTTGTCTGTCCTTTAAAAAGTTCATGCTACCACTGTCTGGCATTACATTTTATGACACGAACGGCCTGGCTCCACAAAGTCCCATTTATGTCAGTTCCGGCCCTCTGAAGAAATGAGTTCGACACCCCTTTTTTTGTAGCAGGATCTCCTCTGCATATTAGGCCACACCCCCTGATGTAGCCAATCCTCCTGGAGCTTAGAGGAGGCCCTGTATGAAGAGCCCTGTCAGCTCTTGGAGGACGGGCTACAACAGGGGTGTGTGCCTAATATGCAGGGGTGGAATTCTAGGAGAGCTCCTTTGCATGTTAGGCCACACCCCCTGATGTAGCCAATCCTCCTGGAGCTTAGAGGAGGCCCTGTACTAAGAGCCCTGTAAGCTCTTGGAGGACGGGCTACAACAGGGGTGTGTGGCCTAATTTGCAAAGGAGTTCCTGCTACAAAGAAAGCCCTGCCCATGTATATCTTCAGATAGCCAATACCATAAGCTTTCAACTTCCCCAACTCACCCCTACCAAGTGCAGATTCCAGGCCACAAGGCTCAGTGGCATTTCGACACCCACGGGAACCAAGTGGGACTCGGGAACAATCTCCACACTGGGGCAAGACACAGGTCCCTGGGGGTCTTCGGTGGGCACCTGGAAGAAGAAGAAATTGGACTGATATTCCTTCCTCCCCCACAGCAGACACCCTTTGAGGTGGGTGGGGCTGAGAGAGTTCTCCCGGAAGCTGCCCTTTCAAGGACAACTCTTGCGAGAGCTATGGCTGACCCAAGGCCATTCCAGTAGCTGCCAAGTGGAGGAGTGGGGAATCAAACCCGGTTCTCCCAGATAAGATCCATGCACTTAACCACTACGCCAAACTGGCTCTCTTAGGAGAAGAGGAGGAGGAATCCAGTGCACCTGCTGCTATAGTGGAGGCGGACTTGAACAAGATGCATAGCCGTGTTAACTTTCTACTGTAGCAGTAGAAAACAGCAAGTGTTCAGTGGTACCCTGAAGACTAACAAAATCTGCAGCAGTGGAGGAGGTTTTGTGAGACACTGCTAGCTTCTTCTGGGATTTGCGGAAGTGAGTGATGATTCACAAGAGCTCCCACAAGGCCACATGTTTTGTTAGTCTTCAGGGTACCACTGGACGTTTGCTCTTTTCTGCTGTAAGACTGTTGGACTAGGATCTGGGACAGAGCCGGTCAAACTTGCTTAATGTAAGAGTCACATAGAATAAACCTCAGAGCTGCAAGATGTGAACATCAAATGTTTGAGGGGAGAGAGGGAGGGAGGAAGGAGATATTGGATTAATATCCCACCCTATACTCGGAATCTCAGAGCAATCACAATCTCATCTACCTTCCCTCCCCCTCCACAGCAGACACCCTGTGAGGTGGGTGGGGCTGAGAGAGCTTTCACAGCAGCTGTCCTTTCAAGGACAATTCCTGCGATAGCTATGGCTGACCCAAGGCCATTCCAGCAGGTGAAAGGGGAGGAGTGAGGAATCAAACCCGGTTCTCCCAGATAAGAGTCTGCACACCTAACCACTACACCAAACTGGCTCTCCAAGGTAAGCAGGCAGGCAGGCAGGCAGGCAGGCAGGAAAATAAGATAGGGGAGGGAGATGTGGAAAGAAAGCAACTTTAACTTTAAATGTATTCTCCAAGCCACTGGCAGTGGGGGCTTCAAGAGCCACACAGTATGTGTGAAAGAGCCACATGTGGTTCCCGAGCCACAGTTTGGCCACCCCTGATCTGGGAGACCCTGGTTCGAATCCCCACCTCTGCCATGGAAGCTTGCTGGGTGACCTCCGACCAGCTCCATACTCTCAAGTCTTGCCTACTTCACAGGGTTGGTGTGAGGATAAAATAGAGCAGCAGAGAGCAACGTATAAAGTCTAAATGACCTGAATAAAATAACACATTTCTGTTTTCTTTGCCTCAAGACTTGTTAGGAGGGAAGCGCTTCCAATAAGTTACTCACCTTCTCGTTGTAGATCGGCCCCTCTCCGTTTGGGCAGGGCCTGCCGGGGACACACCGGTGACTGGATGGGCACCAATGGCACATCCATGGACTCCCAACGCAGGTTCCACACCTGCAGAAGAAGAAGAAGAGGATCTGCAACTACTGAGTATGTGGTGGGGGAAAAAACCAGGCTGGCGTTCTGAAAATTGGTTTGTTCTATTTTTTTTTTTTTAAAAAAAACGAAGTTTCTGGCCCTGTCTAAGGCAGCAATAGGCCTGAAGGTTTCAGCAAAGTTTCCAAACACAGAAAAGGAAAAATCAGTGATATTTTAGACCCATATAGCAGGAACTCATTTGCATGTTAGGCCACACCCCCTGACAGCACCATTGTTTCACACAGGGGTTTTGTAGAAAAAGCCCAGCAGGTACTCATTTGAATATTAGGCCACACACACCCCGACACCAAGCCAGCCGGAACTGTGTTCCTGTGTTTCTGCTGAAAAACATTGCTAGAAGACCCAGGTTCGAATTCCCCTCTGCTAGAAGACCCAGGTTCGAATTCCCCTCTGCCATGGACACTTGCTGGGTGACCTTGGGCCAGCCATACCCTCTCAGCCTTAACTTACCTCACAGGGTTGCTGTGAGGATAAAATGGAGAGGAGGAGATAAGCTGTAGCCACTGATGGACCTCTGCTTCATATGCTTATCCAATCCCCTCTTGAAGCTATCTATGCTTGCAGCCGCCACCACCTCCTGTGGCAGTGAATTTCATGTGCGAATCACCCTTTGGGTGAAGAAGGACTTCCTTTGATCTGTTCTAACCTGACAGCTCAGCAATTTCATCGAATGTCCATGAGTTCTTGTATTGTGAGAAAGGGAGAAAAGTCCTTCTTTCTCTATCTTCTCTATCCCATGCATAATCTTGTAGACCTCTATCATGCCACCCCGCAGTTGACGTTTTTCCAAGCTAAAGAGCCCCAAGCGTTTTAACCTTTCTTCAAAGAGAAAACATTCCAACCCTTGAATCATTCTAATTGTCCTTTTCTGCCCTTTTTCCAATGCTAGAATATCTTTTTTGAGGTGCGGTGACCAGAATTGTACACAGTACTCCAAATGAGGCCACACAGAGAGCCAGTTTGGTGTAGTGGTGAAGTGTGCGAACTTTTATCTGGGAGAACCGGGTTTGATTCCCCACTCCTCCACTTTCACCTGCTTGAATGGCCTTGGGTCAGCCATAGCTCTGGCAGAAGTTGTCCTTGAAAGGGCAGCTGCTGTGAGAGTCCTCTCAGCCCCACCCACCTCACAGGGTGTCTGTTGTGGGGGAGGAAGGTAAAGGAGATTGTGAACTGCTCTGAGATTCGGAGTGAAGGGCAGGATATAAATCCAATATAATCATCATCATCACCATCGATTTATACAGGGGCACTATGATACTGGCTGATTTGTTTTCAATTCCCTTCCTAATAATTATGCAGCTTTGTATGTATGCAGCTTGGGTTCTCCACAGGGGAGAAAGGCAGGGCGTAAACGAAGTAAATAAACTGAAAACGGCTTGTTGAGCTTGGCTCTTTCCATCCCATCCCAATCTTAAAAGCTTCCTCTAGGCACCAGATTCTGCTTGTTCGACATCCTTTCTTCAATAAACAACTATCCAATGGATGTGCTTCCAGCCCCATCCGCAACCACCCCTGCCATCCCCAAGTTCACTCACGGCGTTGCGTCGGCAAGCTGGCTCACTGCATTGCAGTCGTAGAAGGAGAAGCCTGCGGAAGCCACCACCACGTCCCGGAACATCAAGGCTAATGCCACCGTCACATGATCTGAGGAAGAAGAAAATAGGGACATATTCATAGGAGGCATCTGGGGTCAGGTCAGGGTAGTTCTTCCAACTACCCATCATACGAGATGGGTGTAAGAACATAAGAGAAGCCTATGATGGATTAGGCCTGTGGCCCGTCCACTCCAACACTGTGTCGCAGAGAGGCCAAAACCCATTTCACACAGCAGCCAACCAGTTCTTCTGGAGGGCCAACAACAGGGGAGAGAGGCTGAGGCCTTCATGAGATCATCAGAAGAGCCCTGCTGGATCAGACCAATGGTCCATCTAGTACAGCATCCTGTCTCAAACAGTGGCCAACCATTTCCACTGGAGGGCCAGCAACAGGGCAGAGAGGCCAAGGCCTTCATAGGAACATCAGAAGAGCCCTGCTGGTTCAGACCAGTGATGGTCCATCAAGTTCATCATCCTGCCTCACACAGTGGCCAGCCAGTTCCTCTGAAGTGCCAACAACAGGGCAGAGAGGTTGAGGCCTTCATAAGAACACCAGAAGAGCCCTGCTGGATCAGATCAGTGGTCCATCTAGTCCAGCATCCTGCCTCACACAATGGCCAACCAGTTCCTCTGGAGGATCAACAACAGGGGAGAGAGGCTGAGGCCTTCATAAGAACATCAGAAGATCCTATTGGCCAACCAGTTCCTCTGCAGGGCCAACAACAGGACACAGAGTCTGAGGCCTTCCTCGATGTTTGCCTCCTGGTTCTGTGATTCAGGGGCTCAGTGCATTTTTCCAAAGTTAATTCCTTTCTGAAAGAAAACATTTCCAAGTTGTCTTTGGACAACCGATGAAGCCAGCGAGGCATGACCAGAACTGCCAACTTCTGAACCAGCTCCGATGGCTACGCTTTCCAACACAGACATCAACCGTGTAGCCATATTCTCTCCACGGCACGGAATTACCCTCTGCGCACTGCTGCAGGTCAAGTTTGTGCTTATTATATATATGTTTGTGTGTGTGTGTTTATACACACACACATTGTATAAAGGCCTAGATTCACTAAGAACTATGATGTGTAAGAGCAGTATTGTTCTCAACAATACCAACCAGATTGGTTTATAGCAGGGGTGGCCAAACTGTGGCTCAAGAGTCACATGTGGCTCTTTCACACATATTGTGCGGCTCTTGAAGCCCCTGCCACCTCTTGAAGGTTGGCTTGGAGAAGGCATTTAAAGGTAAAGTTGATTTCTTTCCACCCCCCCTCCATCTTATATATATATATATATATATATATATATATATATATATATATATATATAGAGAGAGAGAGAGAGAGAGAGAGAGAGAGAGAGAGAGAGAGAGAGAGAGAGAGAGAGAGAGAGAGAGAGAGAGAGAGAGAGAGAGAGAGAGAGAGAGAGAGACTGGCAGCGGCTCTCCAGGGTCTCAAGCTGAGGTTTTTCACACCTATTTGCCTGGATCTTCCTTCCTTCCTTCATCTCAAAACACCTGACGCTCATGTCTTGTAACTCTCACACACCTCACTTTTCTTCTAAGTGGCTCTTACATTAAGCAAGTTTGGCCACCCCTGGTTTTTAGCTGATAAGATGCCTTGTAACTGTAAACATTCCACCCATTGATATTAATTAACAACACATGTAGAAACGTGAAAAGGTTCCACAGAGAAAAGGTGAATTTGTAATATCAATATTACTCATTTGCTGTTATTTTCAATGTTGAGTATATACTTTATCCTACTTGGCCCCTTGGCGCAGAGTGGTAAAGCTGCAGTACTGCAGTCGGAGCCCTCTGCTCACGACCTGAGTTCGATCCCAGCGGAAGCTGGCTTCAAGTCGCCAGCTCAAGGTTGACTCAGCCTTCCCTCTTTCCGAGGTCGGTCAAATGAGGACCCAGCTTGCTGGGGGGAAAGTGTAGATGACCGGGGAAGGCAATGGCAAACCACCCCGTAAAAAGTCTGCCGTGAAAACGTGAAAGCAACCTCACCTCAGAGTCGGAAACGACCGGTGCTTGCACAGGGGACTACCTTTTTACCTTTACTTGGCAACATCTGTAATGCTTGCTAAAATTAGTAAAACATATTTGAGGGGGGGGGAACCCTCAGGGGGAAAGTCAAGGGTGCCATAATGCGCATGTGTCGCCCTGGCTCACCTTTGCCCTCTTGGGTGGGCGGCACCTGCTGCGGAACCGGCGAGAAGCAGCGGACCCAGGAGCCTTCGAGCACGGCAGGGCTGTCTTGGGACCCAAAGGCACAGTGGTAAGTCTCCCCCTCAGCCAAGGCAGGGAGTTCAGGAACCAGCATGGAGACCTGGGTAGGGTAAGAGGCGCATATTTTTACTGGAATGCAGAGCGATCGGTTTTTCTGCTTCTAACGCAGCTTCGTATTTTAAGGAAAAGGGCAACAGGAGATGCGGTATTCTTAGCTGAGCAGCCAAAGCATTTTATAGATCTTAAGTGAACTGAAGAAGAAGACTGAATCAGAGACTCAGAGCAGCTTACAATCTTCTGTATCTTCTCCCCTCACAACGGACACCCTGTGAGGTGGGTGGAGCTGAGAGAGCTCTCAGAGCAGCTGCCCTTTCAAGGACAACTCCTGCGAGAGCTATGACTGACCCAAGGCCATTCCAGCAGCTGTTAAGTGGAGGAGTGAGGAATAAAACCCAGTTCTCCCAGATAAGAGTCCGCACACATAACCACTACACCAAACCTCGCAAGAACCTCACAGGGCCAGGTGGTGTAGTGGTTAAAAGTGGCAGACTCTAATCTGGAGAGCCGGGTTTGAGTCCCCACTCCTCCACATGAAGCCCGTTGGTGAACCTTGGGCCAGTCAGGGTTCTCTCAGAACTCTCTCAGCCTCAGCTACATTACAAAGTGTCTGTTGTGTGGAGAGGAAGGAGAGGCGATTGTAAGCTGCTTTGAGACTCCTTAGGATAGAGAAAAGTGGAGTATAAAAACCTGCCTCTCAAGTTTAACTGGGAACCAATTATCACATTACCCTTTAAAGATGGGATGGGTATCAACCTTAGCAGAGGGCAGGGAACATGCTGAAAGGGAGAGGAGATATCCAGATACACTTGTCTGGTGTATTGTTAGTGAAAGAGAACTTGCTTACAAAAAGCCTGTGGGATGGAGAGGGGATTTTTGCACCAAACACAAACGATTTAGTGCAACTTCATTACATGTAATCCCTTATTAAGATGGTGAACAGGTGAAATAGCACCAAGCCAGAACAGTTCCAAACACTCCACCCTCCTCACCCACCTCTGTCTGTTCTTCTCGACTCTGATTGGCCGGGGACATCTGTTCCACTCGCAGGCACTGGCTCTCAGCACCGTAGCTCCAGAGCCAGTGATTGGTTACCTCATGGCGCTCGCATTCCAACTTGCGGGTGCACCTGCCAATCAACCGGTTGTATTAGAGCAGGGGATAGGGGAGAGCATGTGCCCTTTTAAAATGCAGAACTTGACATTCTACTAGTCCTCAGTGAAGAGACCGACCTGCTCTGCAGGATGCACCAACCACAGAAAGGGTCCTGGGCACGCAGACACGAGTCGCAATCCTGGAAGTTGGGGCATTCGGAAACTGGGACTTTGGAAACCTAGGTTGGAAAGAGAGTCTTTAAAAGGTGGTTTAAATTCTGCACAAGTGCCTGATATACAATTTCTACTGATCTACTCGTGGCGCCGAGGACTGAAAGCGCCGAGTTGTTTCTGGGCGCTGAGGGGGTCAGAGGAATTCCCCCTGCCCCTCAACGCCCAGAAACAACGGCTCTTTTGTAACTGATGTGATGACGACAGCTCTGTGTGACGTCATCATGCCGTGCACACAAAACGTTTTTTTTTGGGGGGGGGGAGCACACATCGGGGTTATGCCTCAGGCAGCAGAACCCCACACACTGGCCCTGACCACGACTCACCTGTGAGGCCGTCATCACATAAAGGTGGGTTCCACTTCCGTCTAGTAACAGGTCTGGATTGACTGGAGAACGCTGGCCTGTGGACACCGTGTTGTAGACTTGAGCTGTGGACCCATTCAGGTAAACCTAAATAGATTAAGTGAGCCATCACTGTCTGAAACAAAAATGCAGGGGTCCCCAACCTTTTTGAACCTCTGGGCAGCTTTGGAATTCTGACACAGCACAGTAGGCACAGGCAAAAGAAAGGACTGCCACAAAATGGCTGCCTCGGGAGGTGGAGCCAGCCACAAAATGGCTGCCACAGCTGCCCTTCAGTCACTCAGTGAAGATTCTTGTGCTGCGGTGGCATCTGCCGCCAAAACAATGTTTGAAAAAAAAAAACCTCCACAGCCAATCAAATCTCCAATGGTCCATCAGATGCCTCAAAAAACCCACCCACTTTCTAAAAGACTGGGTGGGCACCATGAAAAGTGACAGGAGGTGTCACAGGGAACATGTTGAGGACCCCTGGTTTAGGGCACGCATCATCAGAGAGGTCTTTACGCATGAAAGCCTCTAAGAACTGTCGTGGCCAGACAGGTGCGATTGCATACTTTCTCCTCCTTCACGCCAATTGCCAGTCACTGCTGGAAAAATACGACACTACTCTGGATTCAGCTGGTTCAGCCTCTGGGAGCAGAACTACATGCAAGAAGTAACACAAAGCTGCCCTCGAAACTGGCAGCCCTGTCTCAATAGTTTGAATCGTAAGAGTTGGATGGGATCTCCAGGGTCATCTAGCCCAACCCCCTGCACAATGCAGGAAATTCAGAAATACCTCCTCCAAACACACACACCCAGTGACCCCTGCTCCAAGTCCAGAAAATGGCAAAAAAACAACAACCCCAAAACACCACCAAAAACAAAACAAACCCATCCAGGATCCCTGGCCAAACTGGCCTGGAGAGAAATTGTTTCCCGACCCCAAAATGGCGACCACCATTTCCCTGCAAGAAAGAGCCAGGAGAACTAAACACTGATGCAACCCTTCCTCCCCTCCTTCTCATGATCTGCCCAAGTTTACAGATTCAGCATTGCTGTGAAATGGCCATCTAGTCTCTGTTGAAAAACCTCCAAGAAGGAGAGCCTGACACCTCCTGCGGAAGCTTGTTCCACTGAGGAACTGCTCCCTCAGGAAGTTCTTCCTCATGTTTAGCCGAAAACTCTTTTGATTTAATTTGGTTTTGGTCCTTTCATTCTGGTCTGACCTCCGGGGGCAACAGAAAACAACTCTGCACCATCCTTTATATGACAGCCTTTCAAGTACTTGAAGATGGTGATCACACCACTTCTCAAGGCTTTGACATGGAGTTGCCATTTTTGGTGGCAGCCAAGCACTGCTTAGTATGTGTGGTTCTGCCTCAGGAGGTGTGCAATTTTTGCCTGCCTTGGATTGGTCCAGATTCCATTTAGAACGTATTTGTTTAATTACATCGATTTTAATCCACCTTTCTCTAACAAAGGCTCCACAGATCACAGATGCCAAAAAGAAAGGGACACTCAGAAGGGTGTGGTAACTGCAAGACTATGGGACAACAGTGCTCTGGTAAAATGAAACAATAATCCTTTGACACGGAAAGGGATTTTTATTTTGACATAAAAACCATCTGGCAACCATAGACCAAAGGCGATCTCAAAAGCTTCCCTCAAAAATTAATTTATGTAAATCAGTTTATACATGGCACTGGGGCAACGCTCTTTGGTTCTTCTGTTTGCTTGAGGCATTTTAAGTGCCTGAGGTAGACGACGTCAACGGTGCCATCTCTGGGTGGAACAAAAATGGGGTGAGGTAAATAATTGACAGTTGATGGCGTTTAATGACACCACAAAAGCTGACACTTGAGGCTGCTGCCTCTCCTCAGTTAAAAAGCGGGCCTGCTAGTATTATAGGAAAGACAACTGGAAGAGAGGGACCCAGAAGCCACATCCTCAAACACTTGTGGGCCCCATCCATGTATTGTTTTTAGAGGCCAATGACACATTAACCATAGGAGCAAGTAGAAAGCTATGTTGGTCTGAAGCAGCAGAACAAAGTCTGAGTCCAGTGGCACCTTTAAGACCAGCAAAGGTTTATTCTGGATATAAGCTTTAGTGCACGGGTGTCAAACTCATTTGTTATGAGGGCCGGATCTGACATAAATGAGACCTTGCTGGGCCGGACCATGTCAGGTTGGGCTATGCCATGCTGGGCTGGGCCCTGTTGGGTCAGGCTATGTGTGTACCTATTTAAGATTAGGTAGCAGAGATATAAACTTTATAAAGGATACAGAAAAACACAAATATTTTTTTTTTAAAAAAAAAACCCTTAAAACAAGCTTAAAACGTTCACATTTGTTGGTTTTCAAGGTGCTTTCTTTGTATTTCTCCCATGGGATCCAGGAAACTGGGCAAAGGAAGCTCTGGCTCTTTCCTTTCTTCCCCAGGGGACCAGGAGGGGGAGGAGCCTCAGCCAATAGAGGTTTGGCTCAGTAGCTCTACTGTGTGATTGAGACAGCCTGGATAAACAAGCTCTGCCTCCCCCCTCTTCCTCCCCAAGGGAGGAGCCTCAGCCAATGGAGAAAACAGAGGTTTTGCTCTGTAGCTCCTGTGCAATTGAGTAAGCCTGGCAAAGCTAGCTGTGATGCAGAAGGAAGCAAGAGAGAGGGAGAAGGAAGCAGATGACAGCCAGTTGCTCGGGGGCCTGATAGGAGCCCTCTGGGGGCCTGATTTGGCCCACAGGGTGCATGTTTGACACCCTGGCTTTAGTGTGCATGCACACTTCTTTGGATCTGAAGAAACGTGCATGCACACGAAAGCTCATACCCAGAATAAACCTTTGCTGATCTTAAAGGTGCCACCTGGGTGGATGGCTTAGTAGCTCTGCTGTGCAATTGAGAGATGCTATTCTTCCCCCCACTCCTCCTCAAGGGAGGAGTCTCATCCAATGGAGAAAATAGAGGCTTCCGGGTGACCATGGGCCAGGCACCGTTTCTCTCAGAACTCTCTCAGCCCCACCTGCCTCACGTAGTGACAGTTGTGGGGAAACGTGAATATTTAACAACACTCTAAAGTATTTGACGTCTGTAATTAAGAACAATATGTGAAATAACGAAGCCCACTCTAAAAAGGGAAATGCTACAAACAACAAGGTAATACAACAAGCAGTGTAACGCAGTGCAGTAACTCAGAAAACATTGCAGGTTGCTCTTAACAAATAAATATCAAGCCAGTCCAAAAGTGTGGCTCAGCCAACAGTATTCTTCTCTGGTCACTTCAGACGACTACCTTAAGGAAGCAGAGCTGTACTGGTGATAGATAATATCCGGTTTTGGGTAGCCTCAGTCTTCAGCTCGCGTAAATCTCAGAGCAATGTCCCCATGTCTGAAATACATTCCGAAAGGGGGAAAAAATATATTCTAGCTGTCGGGACGTCTATCGCCTTCCTTTGGATTGAAATATGATCCTTCTTCTCCTAGGCTCAGCGATGTAGTATTTCCCTTGTTAGAGTGCGCTTTGTTATTTCGCATACTGTTCTTAATTACAGATGTCAAATACTTTAGAGTGCTGATAAATCCAAGCGGGCGGCTGCATTGGTCTGAAGCAGTAGAACGAAGTAGGAGTCAAGTTCACCCTTAAGACCAACAAAGTTTTATTCGGAACGTAAGCTTTCGTTTGCTCCAAGCACACTTCATCAGACGAGGAATCAGGTATACTGAGGAGGCTTATATACAGATGGCCAAACTTTGTTGGTCTAAAGGTGAACTTGACTCCTACTTTGTTCCACTTTAGAGTGTTGTTAAAGATTCGAGTCTTTTGTTACCCTGGGGCTTTTCTTTTATTCTAAAAAAGGTCAAGGAAGTCCCCCGAGCAAGCACCAGTCATTTTCGACTCTGGGGTGACGTTGCTTTCACAAAGTTTTCGTGGCAGACTTTTTACGGGGTGGTTTGCCATTGCCTTTCCCCAGTCCTCTATGCTTTCCCCCCAGCAAGCTGGGAACTCATTTGACCGACCTCGGAAGGATGGAAGGCTGAGTCAACCTCGAGCCGGCTTCCTGAACCAGCTTCTGCTGGGATCGAACTCAGGTGGTGAGCAGCGGGCTGTGACTGCAATACTGCACCTTTACCACTCTGCGCCACGGGGCTCTTCTTTTATTCTATAGCCATATAATTACCCCAATATAATTAATTATTGCTTGTTGGTATTCCAAGGAGGTAGGGTTGCCACTTCCTTTGGAAGTGACGTCATCCCACTGGCGCTGCGTGCAGCCGCTCTAGGAGTTTCCGGGAAAACTCTTATCGGTTTTCCCGGACGCTCTAGCCATTTGGGAGGGGAAAACTCTATGTACCTATTGTACCACAGAGCTTTCCCTCCCAAATCGCTAGAGCATCCAGGAAAACCATGTAGTTTTCCCGGAAATGCCTAGAGCGGCCACCGCACACCATCGCCAGCGTGATGACGTCACTTCCTGGTGATGTCATCGTGCCAGCGACGTAGGGGGAGGTTCCCCCTACCGGCCTAATGTGGGCCGGCGGGTTGGGAACCTCTCGGTGGGAGAATCCCCACCTGGACCAGAGGCTTGACAGCCCTACAAGAAGGTCTCCCAAGTACTTGCCAGAGGCGGCTCTGCTTGGCTTCTGAGATCGGGCTTGCCTGGGCTATCCTGGCAACTTTGCTTTTGACCCTCTCAACAGGGCTGAAACCAGTAACAAACATCATGACACAGCAGAAAGACCCAGATAAAACCCCCGGACCCCAATTCAGCACTCTAATCTCTACAACATACCGGGTCTCAGGGCTTGGGTTGCGTCCCTGAAATGCTCACAAAGTGGACAGAACGCAGGATGACTCGGAAGGGAGGCTACGGATAGAAAACCTTGAGCCCAGACCATTTAAACAATTTGTCTCGAGAAGGAGCTACATCCCAAGCGTTTCCCAGCACAATGAAGTACTTTTATTAGTTATCGCGGGGGACATCAAAGCACGCTAATTAAATTGAGGCTCTGGCAGCACATTATGCGTCTCGAGTTCAAGACACCACAAAAAATCCTGGCTCGGCCTATGCCACATAGGCTTCTGTGAGGGAAAAAAGAAAATTGGTGACAGGGCAAGCAGAAAAGTCAGAGTCAACCACCTGAATAGGTTTCTTACAATATTTTCTCTCTCTCTCTCTCTTTCCTTCCTTCCCTTTCTTTCTTTCTTTCTCTCTCTTTCTTTCTCTCTTTCTTTCTTTCTCTTTCTCTCTTTCCTTCCTTCCTTCCCCTTCCTCTCTCTCTCTCTCTTTCTTTCCCTTCCCTTTCTATCTCTTTCCCTCCCTCCCCCCAAAACTTGTCTGGTAACCATCAGCCAGAGGGGAACAGAATTATTATTGTTGTTGACTGCAAGAATCTATGAAGCTGCTCAGACCAGTTGGGCACTGTATGAAACTAAAGTTTAAAACAGGGATGGCCAAACTGCAGCTTGGGAGCCACATGTGGCTCTTGAAGCCCCCACTAGCCCGTTGTACGGCTTGGGGAAGGCATTCTCTCTTTCAATCACTTTGCCAAGCCAGCCAACAGCTTGGAGAATGCTTTTAAAGTTAAAGTTGCTTTCTTTCTACCTCCCCCTCCCATCTTCCTTCCTTCCTGCTCTCAAATGTCTAACCTTTATTCTATGTGGCTCTTATGTTAAGCAAGTTTGGCCATCCCTCGTTTAAAAGAAAGAATCCTGTCCGTTCTCTAAGGACACCTCAACATTTGGAAAGAGAACGGGCTAAGGAGGAGGGGAAGGCAATGTGGTAGAATCAGAGCTGAGAGAGTGCCAAGAAAAATATTTTTTTTCAGCTGCTGCCTGAACAGTGGAAGCTGCCTTCTACTGAACCAGAGAACCTGGGACCATCTGCATGCCCAGCAGATGCTCTACCACTAAGCTGCGACCAGTCCTCCAGAGCAGCGCTTCATACATGAATACAGCTGAAGTTGCCTTATACTGAGTCAGACCCTTGGTCCATCAAAGTCAGCACTGTCTACTCAAGACTGGTAGTGGCTCTCCAGGGTCTCAAGCTGAGGTCTATCACATCACCTACAACCTGATCCTTCTAACCGGAGATGCCAGGGATTGAACCTGGGAGCTTCTGCCTGTTACCACTGAGTCAAAGTTCTTCCCTAGATATTGGCAAGAAGGGAAAGGCATAGACCAGGGGTGTCAAACTCATGAGGGCCGAATCTGACATAAATAAGACCTCTTTGGACTGGACCATGTCAGGTTGGGCCGGGCCATGTGTGTACCCATTTATGATTAGGTAGCGGAGATATAAACTTTATAAAGGACACAGACAAACACAAAGATTTTTTAAAAAAACCTAAAAACATCCTTAAAATATTAACACTTGGTCTTAAAGGTGCTTTCTTTGCATTTCTCCCATGGGGCCCGGGGAACTGGGCAAAGGAAGCTCTGGATCTTTCCTTCCCTCCCCAGGGGACCAGGAGGGGGGGAGGAGCCTCAGCCAATAGAAGGAAGAGAGACTTGGCTCAGTAGCTCTGCTTTGTGATTGAAAGAGTCTGGCAAAGCAAGCTCTGCCTTCCCCCTTTCCTCCACAAGGGAGGAGCCTCAGCCAATGGAGAAAATAGAGGTTTTGCTCTGTAGCTCCTGTGCGATTGAGCAAGCCTGGCAAAGCAAGCTGTGATGCAGAAGGAAGCAAGAGAGAGGGAGAAAGAAACAGATGACAGCCAGTTGCTTGGGGGGGGGGCTAACAGGAGCCCTCCAGGGGCCTGATTCGGCCCATATGCTGGATGTTTGACACCCCTGGCATAGACGCTGGGGGGGGGGGAGGTGAAACAGAAGATGTGATCCGAAGTTTTGAAAGAGCAGAATATCAGCAGAGCAAAGACAAGGTGGCGTCCAAAAAACAAAAAGAGAGAAGCAGAGAAGCGGAATATGAAGTTGCCAAAGAGTGAAAAATAACTTGACAACTCATCCTGGATTTGAAAGGGGAAATGGAAACCAACAAAGAGAAAGCAACAAAGGAGAAACTGGGCTAAAATAAGATAAGAGGAAGAAACAATAAGGCGGCAGCAAAAACCGAGACCACAGACCAAAGCCAAGAGATAAGAAGGAAAACCAAAAATTCTTGAGTCAGAAGCGATAAAGGGAGAGGGAGGAAAAACCATTTCTGTAGTATTTCGTGTGAGGAGCCGGTCTATTTTGGGTGGCCAATGAGAAAGAGAGAGAGAGAGAGATGGGACGTTGCCAAAAAGCCCCAGAAAAGACTGGAATGCTCCGGAAGCGCAGAACAATTCAGACAAGACAGGCTACGGCAAGCCCTGAGCTTACAATCGGGCGGCAGCGGGGGGGGGGGGGATCATGTTGAGCTTTGGAAAGGCCCTAAACCCTTTGGAAGAGCCCTGTAAACATGGGGATAATCACACACCATCCCCACCCCAAAACCACATGCACAACTCCATGAGGGGGGCGGGGAATCATATTTGCCACAGGACGCTGGGACGCTTGCCCTGGCAAGAAAAGCATGTTTGAAAACGGCAGGTTTGGGAGAACGTTTGAACCGAGAGAGAGAAAGAATGTAAAGATAAAGGAGATTCTGAGGAAAAATCTAAGCGTTACGCCATGGTGGGGATGGGGGAGAAAAGAGTAGAATATTGACCCAGGAGACAAAGAGCTCAGTTTTAAACAAAGGTTCAGTTGCACCTTAAAAACCTTAAAAACTAACAAATTTTGTAGCAAGGCAGGAGCTTTCCCAAGTCCCGGCTCACTTTTTTAAAGCAGTGAGGGGAGCCAACCGGCCAGAAATAGCAAGATGACGGAGATACTAGAAACAGAAAATGGGAAGAGGATCACGCAATAAAAAGAAGGTTGCAGGCCTCAGCTGGAAAAGTGATAACATCTGCTGGAAGAGGAAATGAGAAATCTCAGCGGGGAAAAGAAAAAAAAAATCTCAGAGAGGAGAAAGAAAAGTGTGTCGGGGGAGTCGGGTTGACAATCTCCCGGTGGGGCCTGGAGATTTCCCAGTATTATCGCTGATCTCCAGACGGCAGAGATCAGGTGGCCTGGAGTAAATGGCTACTTTGGGAGCAGACGCTACGACAATGTGCAGTCTAGGGATGCCAAGCTCCAGGTGGTAGCTGGCGATCACCTGGGACTACAACTGATCTCCAGGCAACAGGGTTCATTTCACCTGCAGAAAACGGCCAATTGGAAGGTGGACTCTATGATGTTTTACCCCACTGAAGTCCTTCCCCTCCCCTCCCCAAACCCTGCCCTCCTCCCCGTCCAAAAAAAACCTCCAGGTTCCAACCCGGAACTGGCAAACCTAATTATACTCCACTAAGGTCTCTTTTTCTCTCTTTCCAGGCTCCACACCCAACATCTACAAGAATTTCCCAACCCAGAGTTGCCGACCATAGAGAGGAGAGAGAGAGAGACCAAGCCCTTGAGAGACACCAAG
>NC_083235.1:11466745-11629205 GCF_032191835.1 Heteronotia binoei | reverse complement strand
GAAGGAAGGAAGGAAGGAAGGAAGGAAGGATTGCAGATCTATACCCTGCCCTTCTCACTGAATCAGAGACTCAGAGCAGCTCACAATCTCCTGTCTTCCCCCCCCACAACAGACACCCCGTGAGATGGGTGGGGCTGAGAGGGCTCTCACAGCAGCTTCCCTTTCGAGTACAACTCCTGCGAGAGCTCTGGCTGACCCAAGACCATTCCAGCAGCTGCAAGTGGAGGAGTGGGGAAATCAAATCCGGTTCTCCTAGACAGAGAGTCCACCACTCTTAACCACTATACCAAACTGGTGTAAGCAGAAGCTGTAACAAACAACGGAGAGAGAGAGACCTTAGAGGAACAGTTTGTGGAGGACTGGACCGCCTCCAAATGTTCTGGCCTGATCCACAGGGGCCCTCGATAACAGGAAACCACCTTCTGCATTGAGAAACAGCTGAATCCTCAGGCACGCTTCCCGTCTCTCCCCCCACCCCACAGCATAGATGGGCCACTGTTTCCCCCCGCTCAGAATCTTCCTCCTCCATCTACAGCTAACCGTAGCAGCCCCCGCCTTGGGGAACGGCCTTGCCTAGGGAGGCTCCCCACCCCCACCCCCCGGCTTTCCGCCATCTTTGTAAAACTGAATGACTCAAGAGGGGTTTTCTACGCAGGCAACAGGGCATCACTGTACAAAAGGCGCCATAAAGTTACTTTGCATAAATTATTAGGGACTCTTCCAATGTTCTTATGAAGGCCTCGACCTCTCTGCCCTGTTGTTGGCCCTCCAGAGGAACTGGCAGGCTACTGTGTGAGAGGATGCTGGACTAGATGGACCACCACTCTAGTCCAGCAGGGCTCTTCTGATGTTCTCATGAAGGCCTCTGCCTCTCTGCCCTGTTGTTGGCCCTCCAGAGGAACTGGCAGGCTACTGTGTGAGAGGATGCTGGACTAGATGGACCACTGGTCCGATCCAGCAGGGCTCTTCTGATGTCCATGTGGTTGACTGTATTGATTCACTCTGCGTAATCTGCCTCGGGACCACAAGCGACAGGGGAACAATCGATAACGCAAGTAAAAGAATGAAATCCCTCAACGCCCTACCTGTGAATTCCTTGCGGCACTGGTCTCCCACGCTGATCTCCAGGTTTTCCAGCTGCACCAGGACTTTCTTGTAATCTCGCAAGGCTTGCTTGCTCTTCCGTCTGCCGGGGCGGGACACAAACAGACACTGTCAAAGAGGCACAGGCACAAAGAGGGACAAAGGGGGCCACCTCCACCACGCAGGAGTATCTCCTTGGTTACCTGTACATTAAGATGAGCAGCAACACCACGAAGGCCAGCACCGCTGCACCCACCCCCAACCCTATCTGGGCCTCGGGGGGGAAGCGGGACGGGGCTCCGTGTCGTAGTGAACTCGGCCAAGGTCCAGACGCAGGTTCCCCATCTGCACCTGTGAAGGTAATGGGCAGGGCGTGAAGGATACGGCTGAAACGATTTGAAAGAGCATCTCCTTCCCAGGGGTGGAATTCTAGCAAGAGCTCCTTTGCATATTAGGCCACATACCCCCGATGTAGCCAATCCTCCGAGAGCCGATGAGGCTCTTTTTTGATAGATCCAAGCGGGCAGCCGTGTTGGTCTGAAGCGGTAGAACAAAGCAGGAGTCAAGTTTCACCTTTAAGACCCACAAAGTTTTACTCGGAACATAAGCTTTCGTACGCATGCGGACTTCTTCAGATGAGGGGACAGGGTACATGGCTGAAATACATGTAGCTGGCGGGTTAAGAGTGGGTAAAAACAAAAGGACATATATTTAGGCAGACAAGAACTAGGAAATACATGTCCTTTAGTTTCACCTAGACTTTCAGCAACACCAATCAACAGGCAACTTTTATTACCTTTTACTGCTACCCAGACCAAATGGATCTTCCAATTTATTACACTATTCGGCCATTTGATCCTTTGCATCAGCTCACACTCTTAACCCACCAACTACACGCATTTCAGCCCACAGTACCCTACCCCCTTGTCGGAAGAAGTACGCATGCATACGAAAGCTGGCATTCTGAATAAAACTCGGTTGGGTCTTAAAGGTAAAACTTGACTCCTACTTTGTTCTAAGGCTCTCTTTTTTTCGTCAGCCCTTGGAGGACTGGCTACATCAAGGGAAGAAGAAGAAGAAGATGATATTGGATTTATATCCCGCCCTCCACTCCGAAGAGTCTCAGAGCGGCTCACAATCTCCTTTCCCTTCCTCCCCCACAACAGACACCCTGTGAGGTGGGTGGGGCTGGAGAGGGCTCTCACAGCAGCTGCCCTTTCAAGGACAACCTCTGCCAGAGCTATGGCTGACCCAAGGCCATTCCAGCAGCTGCAAGTGGAGGAGTGGGGAATCAAACCCGGTTCTCCCAGATAAGAGTCCGCACACTTAACCACTACACCAAACTGGCTCTTAGGGGGTGTGGCCTAATATGCAAATGAGCTCCTGCTAGAATCCCACCCCTGCGGTCCTTCCATATAGCTCCGTGCAACAACCGTGATGGTCCGGAAGGCATCTGTTGGCTGTCCCTCCACTTAGGGTGGTCTGTCCGGCACTGACCAGAGCCTGGGCCTTTCCCTTCATGGCTCCGGCGACTGAGTACCCTGAAGAGGTGATGGGGGGCCCTCCTCCCTTGGAGATCTTCCGCAGCGCTGCAGGGCTTGCCTGTTTGCCCAGTTCTTTGAAGGGAGTCCTTCAAAGGGGGAGGCGAGGGAACGTAGAGATCTGCAGTGTGTTATTTTACTTGGGTTTTAACGGAATTTTTAAAAATGTTATTACGCTTGGCCACCTTGAACCACCAAGAATGGTGGGCCAAGGCGAGTACTTGGGTGTGTATGTAGTAGCGGAAAAGAGCAAGAGCCCAGCAGCACCAATAGAATCATAGAATCATAGAGTTGGAAGGGACCTTCAGGGTCATGTAAGTCCAACCCCCTGCACAATGCAGGAAATTCACAAACACCTCCCCCTAAATTCACAGGATCTTCACTGCTGTCAGATTGCCATATAGCCTCTGTTGAAAAACCTCCAAGGAAGGAGAGCCCAGCCCCTACCAAGGAAGCCTGTTCCACTGAGGAATCACTCTAATGGTCAGGAAGTTCTTCCTAATGTTGAGCCAGAAATTCTTTTGATTTAATTTCAACCCATTGGTTCTGGTCCTACCCTCCGGGGCCACGGAAAACAATTCCACACCATCTTCTATAGGACAGCCCTTCAAGTACTTGAAGATGGTGATCATATCACCTCTCAGCCGTTTCCTCTCCAGGCTAAACATCCCCAGCTCCTTCAGCCTTTCTTCATAGGACTTGGTCTCCAGACCCCTCACCATCTTCATCGCCCTCCTCTGGACCTGTTCCAGCTTGTCTACATCCTTCTTAAAATGGGGTGCCCAAAACTGAACACAAGTCTCCAGGTGAGGTCTTGCCAGAGCAGAATAAAGCTATATCATCACATCACATGATCTGGACACAATACTTCTGTTGATACACCCCAAAATTACATTTGCCATTTTAGCCACCGCATCACACTGTTGATTCATGTTCAGCGTATGATCCACTAAGACCTCTAGATCCTTTTCGCACATACTACTGCGAAGACAAGTCTCCCCCATCCTATAACTGTGCATTGGATTTTTCCTACCTAAATGTAGAACTTTACATTTATCCCTGTTAAAATTCATTTTATTGGTTTTAGCCCAGTTTTCCAACCTGTCAAGGTCATCCTGTTTATACCCCGCCCTTCTCTCTGAATCAGTGACTCAGAGCAGCTTGCAATCTCCTATATCTTCTCCCCCAACAACAGACACCCTGTGAGGTGGGTGGGGCTGAGAGGGCTCTCCCAGAAGCTGCCCTTTCAAGGAGAACTCCCGCGATAGCCATGGCCGACCCAAGGCCATTCCAGCAGCTGCAAGTGGAGGAGTGGGGAATCAAACCCGGTTCTCCCAGATAAGAGTCCGCACACTTAACCACTACACCAAACTGGCTCTACACCAAAATGGGTCAGGAAGGGGGAGGGGAAGAAAGGGGTGGAAAGAAAGCAACTTTAACCTTGATGCATTCTCCAAGCTGGTCAACCAGGAGTGGGGGCTTCGAGAGCCACACAATATGTGTGAAAGAGCTACATGTGCCTCCTGAGCCACAGTTTGGCCAGCCCTGTTAAAGGCTAACATGGGGGGGAGGAGCTTTTGTGAGTCCCTGTGCTCGCTTCCTCAGGGAGCTGCTGCTCATTTCAGGAAAAATGGGGTAGGAGCGTGTTAATAAATGAATAAAATTGGCATCACAAAAAAAAAAATCTAATCTAATCTTATCGTGAGGATCAGCAAAAGGTTCGAGTGTGATATGGGTGGAGTGGGAATTCTAATCTGCAGCAGGGATCGCAAAAACACAAAAATCCTTTGTAACTATGCAAAGCGTTCAGGGTGTGCACCGAGGCCCACTAATCCTCACAGGGTTGCCTAACAGGAGAGAATGTTTTCGGCTACAAAAGATCCTCCCTCCAACCTGGGCAGGGTGGGAAATACCTGGAGGTTTTGGAGGCAGAGCCTGATGAGGGCGGGGTTTGGGAAGGGGCGGGATTTCAATGGGGTACAATGCCATAAAGTCCGCCTTCCAGAGCGGCCATTTTCTCCAGGGGAAGTGATCTCTGTTGCCTGGAGATCAGTTGTAATCCCAGGAGATCACCAGTCGCCACCTGGAGGCTTAGGCAAACAGGAAACCACAGTGTAGAGATTGGGGAAATGAGGAAAAAAACCACTATGTAATTAACACAGTGAGGAGCCCCGTGGCGCAGAGTGGTAGAGCTGCAGTACTGCAGTCGGAGCCCTCTGCTCACGACCTGAGTTTGATCCTGGTGGAAGCTGGTTCAGGCAGCCAGCTCGAGGTTGACTCAGCCTTCCATCCTTCCGAGGTCGGTCAAATGAGTACCCAGCTTGCTGGGGGGGGAAAGTGTAGATCAGAGGTGGCCAACGGTAGCTCTCCAGATGTTTTTTGTCTACAACTCCCATCAGCCCCAGCCAGCATGGCCAATGGCTGGGGCCGATGTGAGTTGTAGGCAAAAAGCAACTGGAAAGCTACCATTGGCCACCCCTGGTGTAGATGACTGGGGAAGGCCATGGCAAACCACCCCATAAAAAGTCTACTGTGAAAACGTCGTGATGTGACATCACCCCAGAGACAAAAACGACTGGTGTTTGCACAGGGGACTATCTTGACTTTTAATTAACACAGTGTCTTTAATAAAAGACTTTATACCAGGGACAAACGGGTGTAAATAATAACTAAGGTACTGTGCCAGCGGTTCTAAAATTGATCCTGAGCCTGAAACTATAGGACGCTCAGTGGGCGGATTGCCCTCTTTGTGTATTTGGTGTAGTGGTTAAGTGCGTGGACTCTTATCTGGGAGAACCAGGTTTGATTCCCCACTCTTCCACTTGCAACTGCTGGAATGGCCTTGGGTCAGCCATAGCTCTGGCAGAGGTTGCCCTTGAAAGGGCAGCTGCTGTGAGAGCCCTCTCCAGCCCCACCCACCTCACAGGGTGTCTGTTGTGGGGGAGGAAGGTAAAGGAGATTGTGAGCCGCTCTGAGACTCTTCGAAGTGGAGGGCAGGATATAAATCCAATATCATCTTCTTCTATCTTCTTTAGGTAGCGCAGAGCCAGTGTGCTAAGAGTTATGTGTAACTTCGGCTTAAACCACCGGTAGTGCCCTGTGCAAGCACCAGTCGTTTCCGACTCTGGGGTGACATCGCTTTCACGTTTTCACGGCAGACTTTTTTTTTTTTACAGGGTGGTTTGCTATTGTCTTCCCCAGTCATTCTATACTCCCCCCGCAGCTGGGTCCTCATTTGACCGACCTCGGAAGGGTGGAAGGCGGAGTCAACCTCAAGCCGGTGACCTGAACCCAGCTTCCCCCAGGATCGAACTCAGGTCTTGAGCAGAGAGCTCAGACTGCAGCTTTACCACTCTGCGCCACGGGGCTGCGATTGTGTGTCATATTGTATGCCAAAACGGTCCAGAATTGATCAGAGTCAGCGCCAGATCAGAGCCAGCGTGCTAAGCATTAGGTGTAACTTGGGCTTCAACCACAGTCTTCCTCAAAACCAGCGTCCCACATGGGATGATGTCATCACGCTGGGGACGGCCTTCCCCCACGAGCCACCTGGTCCGTGGTGGGGAGAAACTCCTGAAATTAGGGGATCCTCCATGGGGACCAGCCTGGGACCTGCCAACTAGGGTGGCAAAGCTCAATTTAAGAAATATCTGGGGACTTTGGGGGTAAAGCCAGGAGACGTTGGGGGTGGAGCCAGGAGCAAGGGTGTGACGAGCATCATTGAACTCCGAAGGGAGAGGGCGGGATAGAAATTTAAAGTAATAAATAATAAATAAAAGGTACTGTGCACCTTTTAATAATAATAATAATAATAATAATAATAATTTTTTATTTATATCCCGCCCTCCCTTGCCAAGGCAGGCTCAGGGTGGCTTACAAAGGCATGATGTAAAAATATCATGTTATGACAATAAAACAAGATAGTACAGTCAATAAACAACATAATTGGACTGGCCAATTCCACCGGTGGAACGGTGAAGCCCTGTTGCGTGGCTGGGAGGCACGGGGGGGTGGGGGGTGTTGCCTCCCTGGGCCTGCCGGGTTGCGCCAGGAGTGTTGGTCGAGGACTCATGGACACTCAACATGTACCATCTTACAACCGGGTGTGCGACCGCTGTCCTCAGTATTGCACCTAACGCAGCATAATTTCGACGCCTGCACCTGACTGCTTTCTATGTATCCAGCGCTTTACTCCGCACTTTATTCAATCTTTTAAATGCCTTCCTTCCAGAATGAAAGATAGGGGCACCTTCTTTCGGGGCTCATGGAATTGGTCCCCCTGGTCCCATCTTTTTGAAACACGTGTGTGTGTGTGTGTGTGCTTTGAAGAGATGCATCGGATGCTGTGCTGCAGATTTGATGCCTTTACCTCAAAAAACATCCTCCTCAGAGCCCCAGATACCCGCGGATCAATTCTCCATTATTCCCTATGGGAATAAGCCTCCTTAGGGAATCATGAGTTCCCAGCAGACATTTCCCACCCCCCCCACCCCGCTTTCTGAAGACCCTGAAGTGGGGGGGAGGGCTTCGAATCCGGGGGATCCCCTAACCCCCCCCACTTGCGGATTGTCAACTCTACTGCCAGCCCTAGAACAAACACATTTCCCCCTCCCCCCCCACCTTCTCAGTCTGTCAACTCACAATGAATTCCGGCAGCACAGAAGAAGCGTTCAGGGGCTGCGGGGGCTCCAGGGGGGGCTCGCAGTACAAATGGGTCAGGGTGAGGGTCTTGACGGTGCAGATGCTGTTGCCGATGATGACGGTCACCTCCTCCTTGCTGATGCCGAGGGTCAGGCCGTCTCCCTAAGGGGGACAGAAACGGAATCCGCACGTGGCGAGCAGTTTGGTGGGGAAGCGCAGTGCCAGTTTAAATCCTGCGGAGGCCTCCCCAGGGGTGGCCAACAGTAGCTCTCCAGATTTTTTTTTTTGGCCTACAACTCCCATCAGCCCCAGCCAGCATGCCAACGGCTGGGGCTGATGGAAGTTGTAGGCAAAAAAAAAAACATCTGGAGAGCCAACGTTCCCTACCCCAGCTAGGCAGTCAAAATCTCGGGGGTCCTTCGCCCATTACCTCAGAGTTGGGAGTGTCCACCCCGCTGCAGCCTCCAGGCACCTCCCCCAAAGCCCCTTGGGCAAAGCTGCAGGGGAGAGGCAGAGAGAGGCAAATGTGGCGGCGACGCCAGCAGCAGCCGCACCAAGCAAGTCGGGCAAAGAGCGGCTCGGTTGCCGGCTGCTCATGCAAGCTGGGAGGGCTGCAAGCAGGGGGGAATCATAGAGTTGGAAGGGACCGCTAGGGTCATCTAGTCCAGCCCCCAGCACAATGCAAGAAACTCACAAACACCTCCCCCTAAATTCACAGGATCTTCATTGCTGTCAGATGGCCCTTGAGCCTCTGTTTCAAAACCTCCAAGGAAGGAGAGCCCACCACCTCCCGAGGGAGCCTGTTCCACTGAGGAACCGCTCTAACGGTCAGGAAGTTCTTTCTCATGTTGAGCCGGAAACTCTTTTGATTTAATTTCAACCCACTGGTTCTGGTCCTACCTTCTAGATAGATAGATAGATAGATAGATAGATAGATAGATAGATAGATAGATAGATAGATAGATAGATAGATAGATAGATAGATAGATAGATAGATAGATAGATAGATAGATAGATAGATAGATAGATGATAGATAGATAGATGATAGATGATAGATAGATAGATGATAGATAGATAGATGATAGATAGATAGATGATAGATAGATAGATGATAGATGATAGATGATAGATAGATAGATGATAGATAGATAGATAGATAGATAGATAAATTTATTGTCATTGTTCTCAACAAAAGAGAGCAACGAAATGAGGTGCTCTTCCACAAACATACCAACACATCAAACACACATATTCATAAACTATTTAAATACATCTAAAGCCATTTAAACCATTAAAACCATTTAAATCCATCTAAAACAGATAATCATTCATAAAACCATTAAAACCATATAAACCATTTAAATACATCTAAAACAAATAATCATTCATAACCCTGCATTTAACTTAACCACAGCACTTGGATAGAAACTGTCCTTAAATCTGTTTGTCCTAGCCTTCAACACTCTATATCGTCTACCTGACAGTAAGTTCTCAAATAGCAAATGGCCAGATGTGAAGGGTCCCTTAGGATCATTTGTATCTTCCTTTTACATGCCATATTATACAGATCCACCAATGAGGGGAGAGAACATCCACAAATCTTTTGTGCTCTTCTCGTCACTCTTTGGAGCACCCTTCTCTCTGCTTCCGTGCAGCTCCCAAACCACGCACAGAGGCAATAAGATAAAATGCTCTCAATGGAACTACGATAAAAGGCAACCAGCAGACTCCCTGACAGTTGTAGTGATCTTAAGAGTCTTAAGTAGTATAGTCGTTGCTGGGCCTTTTTCTCTAGAGCTAAAGTATTTGCTCCCCATGTTAGATCCTGTTTCATGGTAATTCCCAGAAACTTCCATTCTGTCACCTGTTCTACCATAACACCATCAATAAACAACGGCTGGATGTCCAAACTACTCTTCCTGTAATCCACTATAATTTCCTTCGTCTTATTTATATTAAAAATAAGATTATTTGCTTTACACCAAAGGGACAGCTGTTGAACTTCCCTCCTATACGCAGACTCATCATTCTGGGGCCACAGAAAACAATCCCACACCATCCTCTATAGGACGGCCCTTCAAGTACTTGAAGATGGTGATCCTATCACCTCTCAGCCGCCTCCTCTCCAGGCTAAACATGCCCAGCTCCTTCAGCCTTTCCTCATAGGACTTGGTCTCCAGACCCCTCACCATCTTCGTCGCCCTCCTCTGGACTCGTTCTAGCTTGTCTAGATCCTTCTTAAAAGGTGGTGCCCAAAAGTGAACACAATACTCCAGGTGAGGTCTTACCAGAGCAGAGTAAAGCGATACCATCACATCACGTGATCTGGACACTAGACTTCTGTTGATACAGCCCAAAATTGCATTTGCCAGGGGGAAAACTAACCCAGGGCCCCTAAAGGCGGGGGGGCCCCTAGGTCAGTGCCTACTTGGCCTAATTGTTAATCCAGCCCTGGGGAAGCGCTTTCAGGCTGGACGTTGCGCTGCATGGGAGTCTGAGGATTAGACGACCCACACGGGGGCAACTTTTCCACCCACCCAGAAAGGAAAGGTCCCTTGTGCAAGCACCAGTCGTTTCCGACTCTGGGGTGACATTGCTTTCACAATGTTTTCACGGCAGACCTTTTTACGGGGTGGTTTGCCATTGCCTTCCCCAGTCATCTACGCTTTCCCCCCAGCAAGCTGGGACTTCATTTAACCGACCTCAGAAGGATGGAAGGCTGAGTCAACCTCGAGCCGGCTACCTGAAAGCCCAGCTTCTGCCGGGAATCGAACTCAGGTCGTGAGCAGAGCTTAGGACTGCAGCACTGCAGCTTTAACACTCTGCGCCACGGGGCTCTTACTCAACCCACCCACTGACCATTTTTATCACCAGGACTGCTATTTGTTTAAATCAGAAACTTTCTGTCAAGTCACTGCTGAGGTGACCCTGTAGGGCAGGGGTGGCCAAACTATGGCTTGGGAGCCACACGTGGCTCTTTTACACATATTGTGTGGCTCTCAAAGCCCCTACTGCCCTGTCAGCCAGCATGGAAAAGGCATTTCTCTCTTTAAATCACTTTGCCAAAGCAAGCCAGCTGGCAGCTTGGAGAATGCATTTAAAGTTGCTTGCTTTCAACCTCTCCCTCCCTCCCCATCCTTTTGTTTTCTTTCTGCCTTTTTTCCAGATTCCTTCCAGCTCTCAAATATCTGACGTTCATGTCTTGCGGCTCTCAAATATCTGAGGTTTATTCTATGTGGCTTTGGGGTATACCATGGGGCCAGCTTTGAAGGGGGGCGGAGAGGGCGCCTGGGAGCGATCTCGTCAATGGCCGTGGAGAGTCTGTTATGCCAGGTCTCCATGAGCTCATCTAGAGAATCGCCAAGGGGCCAAGGATCTCGCAGAGCCATCTGAAGCCACATGGGGTCCATTTGGTTAGGTTTGGCGTAGTGGTTAAGTGAGAGCCAGTTTGATGTAATAATTAAGTGGGCAGACTCTTATCTGGGAGAACCGGATTTCATTCCCCACTCCTCCACTTGCAGCTGCTGTAATGGGTCAGCCACAGCTCTCGTAGAGTTGTCCTTAAAAGGGCAGCTTCTGGGAGAGCTCTCTCAGCCCTGCCTAATTCACAGAGTGTCTGTTGTGGGGAGAGGAAGGGAAGGAGATTGTAAACTGCTCTGAGACTCTCAAGAGCCAGTTTGGTGTAGTGATGCATGGACTCTTTATCTGGGAGAACTGGGTTTGATTCCCCACTCCTCCATCTGCAGCTGCTGGAATGGGTCAGCCATAGCTCTTGCAGAGTTGTCCTTGAAAGGGCAGCTTCTGGGAGACCTCTCTCAGCCCCACCCACCTCACAGGGTGTTTATTGTGGGGGAAGAAGGTAAAGGAGATTGTGAGCCAATCTGAGAATTTGAGATTCAGAGTTAAGGGTAGGATATAACCACTACACCAGGGGCGCCAGCTTGGTGTAGCGGTTAAGTGTGCAGACTCTTATCTAGGAGAACCGGGTTTGATTCCCTACTCCTCCACTTGCAGCTGCTAGAATGGGTCATCCACAGCTCTTGCAGAGTTGTCCTTGAAAGGGCAGCTTCTGTCAGAGCTCTCTCACCCTCACCCACCTCGCAGGGTGTCTGTTGTGGGGAAGGAAGATCATGGAGACTGCGAGCCGTTCTGAGACTCTTGAGATTCAGAGTGAAGGGTGGGATATAAATCCAACATCTTCCTCTTCTGCCCCCCCCATCCTTGACTCACCTCTATGTCCAAGACATTGCCAGGTTTAAGACTGAAAGGGCGGTTCCCAGAGTCCCGGCCAGGCCAGCGGAGCTGGGGGTTGGGCTGGTAGGTGAAATCTTCGCCTCCGCTGGCATTGCTGAAGGGGACGTGGAGGCCATCCAGTTCAAAACGGACGTGGCGCAAGCGGGCGCCGGGTGGCACAGCGGGCGACGGGCAAAGAAGGAGAGTGGACGAGTTGGCACAGCAAGGTTCCCAGCACTGAGATGCGATATATATTTGACCATTTGGAAGAACAAAAAGATAATAAAAATACAATAAAAGAAAAAAATGCTTAACATACATTACAAAAAAAAAGAAAAAAATGCTTACATATATTGTGTATACTGAGGCCATCTTCCACTATATTTTAATGCATTTTGTCTACTAATGGCAAACTCTATGTATGTTACATGTTAAAAGGTAAATTAGTTGAATGGGAAAAATTTCTGAGATAGAAATGCCCTCATTTTGGCCCAGGCTTATAAACAACAAGAGTGACTGACATTCTCAGCTTTTGACACGTTACTGTTTTATTGCTTTCTCATACTCATGCTACCCAGACCAAAGGTTTGCTCAATTTAATTTTTCTATTCTGTCGTTGGATCTTAAATGCGTACCATTTTGCATTCTAAACCACTGCCTACCAGCTATCTGTAGCTCTGCTCACTGTACTGGATTCCTCGTCTGATAAAGTGTGCTTGGAGGACACAAAGTTTACGTTCAGAATAAAACTTCGTTGGTCTTAAAGGTGAAACTTGACTCCTACTTTGTTATCCTTACATATCTTAATTGCATTTATCAATAGGTGACTATATGCAACAAAGTACATGAAATGGGAAATGTTCCCCCCCAGCATCCCCTTTCATTACACTGAAAGGTTTTTGGACACCGTCTTTAAAATACAATAAAGCTTATTTCTGTTGTACATTTATGTTCAAAGTTTTACATTTCAAATTTTGTAACTAATTTTTTATTTGGCAACTGAATTATTAATTGCAACACAGCTGCAACTAAGCACTGCATATTTTTTGCCATTTCTGAACACTCATGATTTTTGGCAAATAGGTAAACTGAGAGGAAAGATAGTAGGAACAAAGTAGGAGTCAAGTCACACCTTTAAGACCGACAAAGTTTTATTCAGAATGTGTGACGGATTCAGGAACTTAGCCTGAGAAGCTGGAGAATAGGCTTGCAACGATTGGCTGAGACGCTACCATAGTAACTGAAATGTAGTGAAATGAAGAGGATTGGCAGAGAACGCCTCAGGGTTTTTGAGTTCTAGTTTGAAGTCTTCAGTGAGAGAAGTCTTCACAGAGAGTCTGCAGTGTGAAGACTGAGGCTTAGGTCGGTCAGCTGTGAAAGCAACTGGACAAGGAGCTGAGAACAGCCAGTGGGGCTGAGTTCCTTGTAGAGACAGAGCTGGGCTGAGCTTTTGTCTGAGAGACAGTTTGAAGTCAGACGGGGGCAAAATCAGGCACCTTCTGTGAAGGAAACTCTCTGTGGGAGATCTGCCATCACATCTAGGCAGTCTCCTTGTACAAACTGAGATCACACGAAAACATTCAGAAGGGAGGATTGGATTCTGGCGGTTAGCAGGATTCAAACCCAAGATTCAGACCAGGAGACTAGCTGGGGCTGAGACACACCAGGAGCTGGTATTAGATCTCAGAGGTGTGAGTCCTGGAAGCTAGTGTGAGATGGCTGTGAGGGAGAATTAAACTGGCACCAGTCAGGAGTCCTCTATGTGTGTGTGAAAAGAGTGAATGTCAGTTTGTTATTTTTATGATTTTGAGTAGCCAGAGCCTAAGGCTATTTTCATCTGCACTGCAAAACATACCTAGTGCCCAGTAGGCACTGTCTGCCTGCCACTGAATTCTGTAGAACAGGGATGGCCAACGGTAGCTCTCCAGATTTTTTTTGCCTACAACTCCCATCAGCCCCAGCCAGCATGGCCAATGGCTGGGGCTGATGGGAGTGGTAGGCAAAAACATCTGGAGAGCTACCGTTGGCCACCCCTGCTGTAGAATACAAGCTTCAGACAAGGGGGTGGGGTACAACGGGCTGAAATACATCTAGCTGGTGGGTTAAATGTAGAAAAAGCAATTAATGGGCAACGTTTATTACCTTTTATTGCTATCCAGACCAAATGCTCTTCCAATTTATTACACTATTTTGCCATTTGTTCCTAACTTTTTATCAGTTTACACTCTTAGCCCACCAGCTATATTTCAGCCCATTGTACCCCATCCCCTCGGCTGAAGGAGGAGGCATGTGTACGAAAGCTTACATTCTGAATAAAACTTTAGAACAAAGTAAGAGTCAAGTGCACCTTTAAAAACAACAAAGTTTTATTCAGAATGTAAGCTTTTGTGTGCTCTAAGCACACTTCATCAGAATCTGGTACAGTGAGCAGAGCTACATATAGCTGGCAGGCAGTGGTTTAGAATGCAAAACGGTACAAATTTAAGATCCAGTGACAGAATAGTAAAATTAACAAACCCAGATCAAAGGTTTGCTCAATTTGTTAATTTTAGTATTCTGTCATTGGTTCTTAAATTTGTACCATTTTGCATTCTAAACCACTGCCTACCAGCTCTATGCAGCTTTGCCCACTGTACCTGATTCCTCATCTGATGAAGTGTGCTTGGAGAACACGAAAGCTGACATTCTGAATAAAACTTTGTTGGTCTTAAAGGTGCACCTTGACTCCTACTTTGTTCTCCCGTTTCAGACCAACACGGCTGCCCACTGAGAGGAAAGATGGAAGACAGGGCTAGCTGCCTGCTCATTTGGAGTGCGAGAAAGCGGCTCTCCGAGTACAGTGCGGTGCCTTCCGTCCTCCCCAGGCTCACCTCCAGCAGGTTCCCCACCTCCACACAAGGGCGTGGGGGAGCTTGGTTCAACAAGGCCTGAAGGCCCGGTGGGAGATCGCAGGCTCTCTTCTTCCGGCTGAGACCGCTCGCCGCTTCCTCCTCGGGCTCCAGGACTGCTTTGATGAGCGGCTGCTGCACCACGTCCAAGTCGGTCCCCTCCACGTAGATGGTCCGTCCGCCCCTGAGGAAACCCAGGAGTGGAGCAGCTCAAGCACGGTGAAGGGAAAGCAGACGTACCTGGGAAACTGGCCTTCTCCCCACCTCAGCTGGGCGCTGACGTTGTTGTGGTAAGGGACTCACAACAGCACAGTGTCCAAATTCCTGATCCTGGTTTGTGACATCTTCCATTACATTTTCCCTTCCCATCACTTCTCCTCCCACACACCCCACACTAAGGGTCAAGTAAGAAGAGGTGCTGTGAGTTGTAAGAACATCAGAAGAGCCCTGCTGGATCAGACCAGGGGTCCATCTAGTCCAGTATCCTCCTGTCTCACACAGTGGCCCACCAGTTCCTCTGGAGGGCCAGCAACAGGGCTTAGAGGCCAAGGTCTTCATAAGCACATCAGAAGAGCCTTCCTGGATCAGACCAGTGAGGGTCCATCCAGTCCAGCATCCTGCCTCACACAGTGGCCAACCAGCTCCTCTGGAGATCCTACAGGAGCGCATAGAGGCTGAGGCCTTCATAAGAACATCGGAAGAGCCCTGCTGGATCAGACCAGTGGTCCATCTAGTCCAGCGTCCTCCTGTCTCACACAGAATGGCCAACCAGTTCCTCTGGAGGATCAACGACAGGGCAAAGAGGGTGAGGCTTTCATAAGCACATAGGAAAAGCCCAGCTGGATCATACCAGTAGTCCATCAAGTCCAGCATGTAAACTAACAAAGAGGCCTCTCAACACCGGCGTCCAGCATGTAGAGGTTCCCTTCAGTCACAATTGCTACCAGCAGATGTCTGAACAAAACCCCAGCATTTCTTTTCCTCCAAGAATCAGGAACGCAGGGGTTCAAATTCAGAAGGGGAATGTGGTGCGAGAGGAGGGCACAGGGATTGCGTCTTTCCACCTGTGCGATTCTTTCAGTCTGAAATGGTCCCAGGGGGGCACGATGTAACTCACTGGGGAAACATACAGATCTTGACATGGCTGGCCATGTGTTTGCCCAACAGAGTAAACAACAGTTAGTTGCCTGGAGACACTGCAGGCACTGAAGGGGGGGGGGGAAGGCTTTATTATTGTACTTCCTTTGTTTATTTCTTTTATTACACTTACATCCCGTCCTCCTCCCCTGACGGGCGCAGGGCGGCTAACAGCAATTAAAATAACGTAGAATTAAATCGCTGCAAGAAAATCACAATGCAATCCTTAGAACATCTCAGACGTATACAATTCTAATCCCGAGATGGCATTATTGTTAGTTCTTGATTAGCGCTCTTTGCCATGATGTTATTAGATGCCGTTTAGCGCATTACACTTCTGTTTGGGTTGCGTTACGGCAGGGGTGCCCAGCGGTAGCTCTCCAGATGTTTTTTGCCTACAACTCCCATCAGCCCCAGCCGGCATGGCCAATGGCTGGGGCTGATGGGAGTTGTAGGCCAAAAAAAACATCTGGAGAGCTACCGTTGGCCACCCCTGCAGTAGAGTATCAGTGCTGTGAGGTAACAGGGTGTCGGTCATCGCCATGAGATGTTAAAAGCCTGTTTAAACAGTTGCATCTTACAGGCCCCGCAGAACTGAGGCAAGTCCCGCGCGGCCCTGATGTTTTCAGGGAGACCATTCCAGAGGGGAGGGAATGTGTGGCCTAATATGCAAAGAAGCACCTGCTAGAATTTCACCCGAGGCCACACACCCCTGATGTAGCCAATCCTCCGAGAGCTCACAAGGCCCTTTTTTGTAAGCTCTTGGAGGATTGGCTACATCAGGGGTGTGTGGCCTAATATGCAAAGAAGCACCTGCTAGAATTTCACCCCTGAGGCCACACACCCCTGATGGAGCCAATCCTCCGAGAGCTCACAAGGCTCTTTTTTGTAAGCTCTCAGAGGATTGGCTACATCAGGGAGTGTGTGGCCTAATATGCAAAGAAGCTCCTGCTATTATCCTCACAACAACCTGAAGAAGTGAGTGCTGACTCACAAAAGCTCCTCCCCCCCCCCCCCCCCCACGTTTTGTTAGTCTTTCGGGGGCTCCTGGACTCTTGCTCTTTTCCGCTGCTGCAGGCAGATCTCTCTTACCCATGGAAACTAGTCGCTGGGAACGCCCCGGTGAGTTGGGGATTCTTCACGTAACGGAAGGTCTTCTGCAGCCGGCGCTGCACTCTGCCATACTGGACCTTGACCCGCGCTTCCCGGGGTCTGGTGGTGGCGCTGGTGCGGCAGACGATGGCCTGCGGCTCCACAGGTTCCTCGCTGCAGGGTCAGAAAAAAGGCGAGAAGCTGAGCGACCGCTTGAAGAAGGCCCGCAGGGAAAAGGAACGGGGCCAGAACGGAGCAGGATTTCCATCATGCCAGGCATTTCTTATTATGATTATTTATTATTTTAGTAAATTTCTTTTTTGTTTAAAACAATTTATTATGCTGTAATATATATAGCAATAGTGCACTATCGTTTGTTATTAAAGATTAATACATATACATGACGTTTTCTCCAGCCCTGCCCCCTTTTGGTGACCACCGGCAGTGTTTCTCGCTTAATCTTAAAACTTTATCTACTAAAGCATCATACTTCATAAAAAAAACATCCCCCCCCCAAAAAAAAATTATGATTATAATCCACCTTCATAAAAGTCCTTAGGTCATTAACACAAAAAAGAAAAGAGAAAAGAAACAAACAGGATATATCCCAATAGTCTCACTTTTTTTTTTCTGTAATCCATATAAAGTCTTTTTAGAGGTTAACCATTATCAAAAATCACCAAATATCCTTTTAACATTCCATTGCCTTTCAACATATTTTTGGAATTTTACCCGGTCAGTTTTAAACTTCTCTAAATCTTGTTCTTTTAAGATTCTTGTAAGCTTGCCCATTTCACTCCAATGCATAACTTTCACAATCCATTCCCACTTTTCTGGTATTTTATCTTGTTTCCACTTTTAGTAAATTTCTATCCCGCCCGTTCCCCGTAGGGCTCAGGGCGGAGCACAGCACATGATTAAAACAATAAAATACAATAAAAACATTTTATAAAAGAAACAACTCAACAGCACTCAGGTTACCGTGACATCACCTATCGCCCAGCCTGGCTGCCTCACATCGTGACATCCCATAGGGATGGCAGTTTTTATTCCATTTCCTAGCACAGACGACAGTGCCGGCCAGGGAGGCCAACCAGTTCAACAGTAGACACCCGCAGCCTCGGCTCAAAACCTGGCAGAACAGCTCCGTTTTACAGAAAAGAAGAACTCGCTTTTATTGAAGTGTCACAGCACCGCATAACGGTTTTAAATTTTCTCCCTTTCTCACAATGCACTTTTCTCCCTTTCTCACAATACAAGAACTCGTGGGCATTCGATGAAATTGCTGAGCAGAAAGGTTAAAACGGATAAAAGGAAGTCCTTCTTCACCCAAAGGGTGATTAACATGTGGAATTCACTGCCACAGGAGGTGGTGGCGGCCACAAGCATAGCCACCTTCAAGAGGAGGTTAGATAAAAATATGGAGCACAGGTCCATCAGTGGCTATTAGCCACAGTGTGTGTGTATGTGTATATATATATACATGTGACACAGAATGTTGGACTGGATGGGCCAGTGGCCTGATCTAACATGGCTTCTGTTATGTTCTTAAATTGAAACTGTATTTTATTGGTTTTTAAACTGGAAATATAAATGCTGTTAGCCGCCCTGAGCCCGCTCGCGGAGAGGGTGGGATAGAAATTTAAGGTAAATAAAACAGGCCCTACGGAAGGCTAATAAGCCAGGTAGGGTCCGGATCTCTGTAGGGAGCTGATTCCACCAGGTCGGGGCCAGGACCGAAAAAGCCCTGGCCCTAATTGAGGCAAGGCGGGCGTCTCCTGGGCTGGGGACGGCCAACGGATGTTGGGAGGCCGAACGTTACGACCTCCTGGGCATATATTTTCTTGACTAAATACTCATGTTTTTCTGTAGAACTGAGCTCGTATCTGAGTCCTCTGTTGGTCAAATCACACCGGCCTGACAGGAGGGGAAGGCAGAGGGCCTGAGGAGGCGACGGCTGCTCAAAGGGGACCCCCAGGGCCAAGAACCGAGCACCGCAGCTTTCAATCGCAGGAACATTCCTCCTGTTCCCAAGCAGATCCGAGTTCTGATTTTAAATCTGGATCCTTCTGTTTTTTCGTGTGCTTTCAATGTTTTATTTATTGCTGTTAGCTGCCGTGAGCGGTAAATAAATGCTTGAAATAAACAAAACGACAGCCAGTCTGGTGTAGCGGTGAAGTGGGCGGACTCTTATCTGGGAGAGCCGGGTTTGATTCCCCGCTCCTCCCCTTGCACCTGCTGGAATGGCTTTGGGTCAGCCGTAGCTCTCGCCGAGTTTCCTGCATTGTGCAGGAAACATTGTGCCTTGAAAGGGCAGCTTCTGTGAAAGCTCTCCCAGCCCCACCCACCTCACAGGGTGTCTGTTGTGGGGGAGGAAGGGAAGGGAGATTGTAGGCCACTCTGAGACTCTGTCCTTGAAAGGGCAGCTGCTGTGAGAGCCCTCTCAGCCCCACCCTCCTCACAGGGTGTCTGTTGTGGGGGAGGAAGGGAAGGGAGATTGTAGGCCACTCTGAGACTCTGTCCTTGAAAGGGCAGCTGCTGTGAGAGCCCTCTCAGCCCCACCCGCCTCACAGGGTGTCTGTTGTAGGGGAAGAAGATATAGGAGATTGTAAGCCTCTCTGAGTCTCTTGAGTTCAGAGAGAAGGGAGGGTATAAATCTGCAGTCTTCTTCTTCTTCTTATGCTATGAGCGCTGTGTAAGCTCAATAAGGAAGGAAAGCAGTTAATAAATGTTTTAATGTTTTAAATAAACAAATAAACTTTTATCAGATCAATCCTGAAGATACCTGGAAATAAATCATCATAAAACATTACAGAACGAATTAGTCCACCTTCCCCATTTGGTTGCGAGCCTATCTTGTAATAAAACATTTGTATAATGTTTTATTAAATTCTGTTAGCCGCCCTGAGCCTGCCTAGGCGGGGAGGTCGGGATATAAATAAAATTTAATAATTAATAATAATAATATCTCATCTCAAAGGAAGGTGCAGTGACTCACAGGAAGCAAGGGAGGTCCCCGACATAGGCGGCAATCTCAGCGCCTGTCAGAAGATCTTCTCCGACGATGGTCAACCGAGTCCCTCCAGCGACAGGGCCGAAATGGGGATGCAAGTCGAGAAGCGTGGGGTCCTGAGGAGAGAAGTACCTCTTAGGGTTTTGCGAGTGCTCGCGGGATCCGGACTCAGCCCTGTCTCGTTCCCGGGGGGCGTCGTGTGGGGAGTCTGCAGTATAGGAACACCACAGGGAACAGAACGTGTCTACCTCCTCTCTCCCTGTCCCAAAGCAATGTCTCTCCTTTGACCCTCCCCCTTTTCAGTGCCACCTGCTCTCAGGCACTGACCTGGTAGGTGAAGTTCTGGGCAGAAACACCCGGTGGGCGGTCCCCAACGGTGACCTCGACAGGGCCGGATAACCCCGGTTGTCCTGGGGGTACATCACAAACAATCCTGCGGGGAACAATAGAAAGACTCAGAATCATACAGTTGGAAGGACCTTCAGGGTCATCTAGTCCAGTGGTTCCAAACCTTTTTGACACCGGGGGCCAATTTTGAAAGAGACCATTTTTCCACGGACCGGTGGGTGGAGGGGGGGAGGAGGGTGATGATTTTGGGATGGAAGAAGAAAACTGCAGATTTATATCCCACCCTTCTCCCTGAATCAGTCTCAGAGTGGCCTACAATCTCCTTTGTCTTCCTCCTCCCCGCAACAGATACCCTGTGCTGTGGGTGGGGTTAAGAGGGCTCTCCTAGAAGCTGCCCTTTCAAGGACAGAGTCTCAGAGTGGCCTGCCATTCCAGCAGCCGTAAGTTGAGAAGTGGGGAATCAAACCCGGTTCTCCCAGTAAGAGTCCGCACACTTAACCACTACACCAAACTGGCTCTTTATTTTGTGCCCTTTATTTTGGTGTGGTAGTGAAGCGCGCAGACTCTTATTTGGGAGAACCGGGTTTGATACCCTGGCTCCTCCAATTGCAGCTGCTGGAATGGCCTTGGGTTAGCCATAGCTCTCGCAGAGCTGTCCTTGAAAGGGCAGCTTCTGGAAGAACTCTCTCAGTCCCATCCACCTCACAGGGTGTCTGTTGTGGGGGAGGAAGATAAAGGAGATTGTGAGCTACTCTGAGATTTGGAGTAGAGGGTAGGATATAAATCCAATGTTGTCGACTCATTATTACTATTATTACATTGTAATATATCATGAAATAATTGTACAACTCACGGCCTGGTTGCTAACAGGCCACGGACCGGGACCGGTTCACGGCCAGGGGGTTGGGGACCCCTGATCTAGTCCAACCCCCTGCACAATGCAGGAAATTTGCAAACACCTCCCACCGACACCTAGTGACCCTGCTCTGCTCCACACCCAGAAGATGGCAAAGAAAAAAAAAACCCAAACCCTCCAGGCCTCAAGAAAAATTGCTCTCTGACCACAAAGTTGCGATCAGCATTTCTCTGGGCGTGTAAGGAAGGGCCACGAGAACTAATCACTGATGCAACCCTTCCCTGCCCTCCCTCTCATGATCTGCCTAAGTTCATAGAATCAGCATGGCTGTCAGACGGCCATCTAGCCTGTCAGACGGCCATCCTTATCACTACCCTTCCAGGAAGCCCCACCAAACAATGGGCACATCCACACACCTATTGCCCTTTCACCACACCCCCTCCAGCCTAGAAATAGCAGCTCTCCAGCAGCCCTGGCCTCACTCAATGCACAGCAGCCAAGAAGGTCAGAGCGCCTGCTCCGGCTGCAACGCCACTGAGGATGTTCTCCGCGGCCGAGAACGAAACGTCTGGAAGGAAAACTTTCTCCAGTAGAACATGGCACTTGAGCCCGAAAGATTCTACAAACCCTAATCATCTAGCCTCTGTTTATAAACCTCCAAAGGAGGAGAGCCCACCACGTCCCAAGGAAGGACTCAGTGCTAGGAAAGCCTGAATGGGAGTTTGAAAGGGGTTAAGGCAGCAGAGAGCAGAAGATGATGATACTGGATTTATATTCCACCTTATACTCTGAATCTCAGAGCGGCTCACAATCTCCTTGGCCTTCCTCCCCCACAAAAGACATCCTGTGAGGTAGGTGGGGCTGAGAGAGCTCTCCCAGAAGCTGCCCTTTCAAGGACAGCTTTGCGAGAGCGATGGCTGACCCAAGGCCATTCCAGCAGGTGCAAGTGGAGGAGTGGGGAATCGAACCTGGTTCTCCCAGTTAAGAGTCCGCGCACTTCACCACTACACCAAACTGGCTCTCTCTCTTGGCAGCGTAACACCTTAGGGCTTTCCTAAAGAATTCAAAGATTTCAGATCTCACAATAGTCAAGAAAAGGAAGAGATCGACATGAAAAGCCTTGAGGACAAAAATATGATAAAGGATCAGAAACATGCTACGGTAGCAGATCGACGGCAGGTTTTTAGTTCATATGAGGGAGCGTGTTGGACTTAAACCTGAGAAACCTTAGTTGGAACTGGGATAATCCAACCACTGAAAGGACAGACTTTTGCTGGCAAAACGCTCTCTGAATTCAGAAGGCTTTTTGCATCAGGTTGGGGAAGAGTTTGAAGACTGGCTTGCTCCCAATAGAAACAATGAACTGTACCACGAGACTGCTAACTCTGAAGAAAACAGGAACACTCCTGAGGAAGGCGCTGACAAAATGAGCCTACGTCATGAGTTTGGGTAACCTCATGAATATTATGAGGATGGACTTCTCTTTGTAACGGGGCTTATTTTGTAGCAGGAGCTTCTTTGCATATTAGGCCACACAGCCCTGCTGTAGCCAATCCTCCAAGAGTTTACAGGGCTCTTAATATAGGGCCTACTGTAAGCTCTTGGAAGATTGGCTACATCAGGGGGGTGCGGCCTAATATGCAAAGGAGTTCCTGCTACAAAAAAAAAGCCCTGCTTTGTAATATTACAGGGATGTAGTTCTCTACAATGTGACAAAAGATTTACATTGCTATTGGAGAAAGGTTTACTAACTGCATATCACAGCAGAACAAAGCAGTAGACAAGCTGCACCTTTAAGACCAACTAAGTTTTATTCAGAATGTAAGCTTTGGCCAAGTGCAAAGTAATGCACATTGGGGCCAAGAATCCCAGCTGCAAATACAAGTTGATGGTGTGTGAACTGACAGAGACTGACCAAGAGAGCAATCTTGTGGTCGTGGTAAATAACTCACTGAAAATGTCAAGACAGTGTGCGATTGCAATAAAAAAGGCCAACGCCATGCTGGGAATTATTAGGAAGGGAATTGAAAACAAATCAGCCAGTATCATAATGCCTCTGTATAAATCGATGGTGCAGTCTCATTTGGAGTACTGTGTGCAGTTCTGGTCGCCGCACCTCAAAAAGGATATTATAGTATTGGAGAAAGTCCAGAAAAGGGCAACTAGAATGATTAAAGGGCTGGAACACTTTCCCTATGAAGAAAGGTTAAAACGCTTGGGGCTCTTTAGCTTGGAGAAACGTCGACTGCGGGGTGACATGATAGAGGTTTACAAGATTATGCATGGGATGGAGAAAGTAGAGAAAGAAGTACTTTTCTCACAAAACAGGAACTCGTGGGCATTCGATGAAATTGCTGAGCAGTCGGGTTAAGACGGATAAAAGGAAGTACTTCCTCACCCAAAGGGTGATTAACATGTGGAATTCACTGCCACAGGGAGTGGTGGTGGCTACAAGCATAGCCAGCTTCAAGAGGGGGTTAGATAAAAATATGGAGCAGAGGTTCATCAGTGGCTATTAGCCACAGTGTGTGTGTGGGTGTGGGTGTATACACACACACACATATATATAAAATTCTTGGCCACTGTGTGACACAGAGTGTTGGACTGGATAGGCCATTTGCCTGATCCAACATGGCTTTTCTTATGTGACACAGAATGTTGGACTGGATGGGCCATTGGCCTGAACCAACATGGCTTCTCTTATGTTCTTATGAGACACAGAGTGTTGGACTGGATGGGCCACTGGCCTGACCCAACATGGCTTCTCTTATGTTCTTATGAGACACAGAGTGTTGGATTGGATGGCCCATTGGCCTGACCCAACATGGCTTCCCTTATGTTCTTATGAGACACAGAGTGTTGATTGGATAGCCCATTGGCCTGACCCAACATGGCTTCCCTTATGTCCTTATGAGACACAGAGTGTTGGACTGGATGGGCCATTGGCCTGATCCAACATGGCTTCTCTTATGTTCTTATGTGACACAGAGTGTTGGACTGGATGGGCCATTGGCCTGAACCAACATGGCTTCTCTTATGTTCTTATGAGACACAGAGTGTTGGACTGGATGGGCCATTGGCCTGAACCAACATGGCTTCTCTTATGTTCTTATGAGACACAGAGTGTTGGACTGGATGGGCCACTGGCCTGACCCAACATGGCTTCTCTTATGTTCTTATGAGACACAGAGTGTTGGACTGGATGGGCCACTGGCCTGACCCAACATGGCTTCTCTTATGTTCTTATGAGACACAGAGTGTTGGATTGGATGGCCCATTGGCCTGACCCAACATGGCTTCCCTTATGTTCTTATGAGACACAGAGTGTTGATTGGATAGCCCATTGGCCTGACCCAACATGGCTTCCCTTATGTCCTTATGAGACACAGAGTGTTGGACTGGATGGGCCATTGGCCTGATCCAACATGGCTTCTCTTATGTTCTTATGAGACACAGAGTGTTGGACTGGATGGGCCATTGGCCTGATCCAACATGGCTTCTCTTATGTTCTTATGAGACACAGAGTGTTGGACTGGATGGGCCACTGGCCTGATCCAACATGGCTTCTCTTATGTTCTTATGAGACACAGAGTGTTGGACTGGATGGGCCATTGGCCTGATCCAACATGGCTTCTCTTATGTTCTTAAGCTTTCGTATGCTTTATGCAGACAAAACTGGAATGGCAAGCCATCCTCAAATATAGAGAAAGTGGGCAGCGAACCAGCATGCAGAGCCATGGGAATGTTCCCAGCAGGCCAAAAGAATCGAAAATTGGAGTCTGTGCCCGCCCGTCAACTGGGCTGCAGCAACAGCAGGGGGCGATGAAAAGCAGACACGTCACAGGCACGAATGGCCTGCCGTTCCAGTTTTGTCTGATGAAGTCCGCTTAATGCATACGAAAGCTTACATTCTGAATAAAACTTTAGTCGGTCTTAAAAGGTGCCACTTTTAACTGCTTCGTTCCGTTGTTCAGACCAACACGGCTGCCCACTTGGATCTATCTGCAGATCACAGTGTGTGTTTGTATTTCCTGTGACATAAACTGTGATCCTGGGTTGTTTTTTCATCTTCCAGATAGTAGTAGAAGATGATATTGGATTTATATCCCGCCCTCCACTCCGAAGAGTCTCAGAGCGGCTCACAATCTCCTTCCCCTTCCTCCCCAACAATAGACACCCTGTGAGGTAGATGAAGATATTGGATTTATATCCCGCCCTCCACTCCAAAGAGTCTCAGAGCGGCTCACAGTCTCCTTTCTCTTCCTCCCCCACAACAGACACCCTGTGAGGTAGATGAAGATATTGGATTTATATCCCGTCCTCCACTCCAAAGAGTCTCAGAGCGGCTCACAATCTCCTTTCCCTTCCTCCCCCGTAACAGACACCCTGTGAGGTAGATGAAGATATTGGATTTATATCCTGCCCTCCACTCCGAATCTCAGAGCGCCTCACAGTCCCCTTTATCTTTTTCTCCCTCCCCCACAACAGACACCCTTGTGAGGCAGGAGGGGCTGAGAGAACTCTCCCAGAAGCTGCCCTTTCAAGGACAACCTCTGCCAGAGCTATGGCTGACCCAAGGCCATTCCAGTAGGTGCAAGTGGAGGAGTGGGGAATCAAACCCGGTTCTCCCAGATAAGAGTCCGCACACTTCACCACCACACCAAACTTAACAGAACTAAAGTGCACAGCTGTATCATCCCAAAACCATCGGACCCCCCACCCCGGTCCAAGGGAAAATTGTCTTCCACAAAACCGGTGCCTGCTGCCAAAAAGGTTGTGAACCACTGCTCTATAGCAGGGGTGGCCAACAGTAGCTCTCCAGATGTTTTTTGCCTACAACTCCCATCAGCCCCAGGCATTGGCCATGCTGGCTGGGGCTGATGGGAGAGCCAGATTGGTGTGGTGGTGAAGTGTGCGGACTCTTATCTGGGAGATGCGGGTTTGATTCCCCACTCCTCCAATTGCACCTGGTGGAATGGCTTTGGGTCAGCCATAGCTCTGGCAGAGGTTGTCCTTGAAAGGGCAGCTGCTGTGAGAGCCGTCTCCAGCCCCACCCACCTCACAGGGTGTCTGTTGTGGGGGAGGAAGGTAAAGGAGATTGTGAGCCACTCTGAGACTCTTCGGAGTGGAGGGCGGGATATAAATCCAATATCTTCATCTACCTCACAGGGTGTCTGTTGTGGGGGAGGAAGGGAAAGGAGACTGTGAGCCGCTCTGAGACTCTGAAATTTGGAGTGGAGGGCGGGATATAAATCCAGTATCTTTATCTACCTCACAGGGTGTCTGTTGTGGGGGAGGAAGGTAAAGGAGATTGTGAGCCGCTCTGAGACTCTGAAATTTGGAGTGGAGGGCGGGATATAAATCCAGTATCTTTATCTACCTCACAGGGTGTCTGTTGTGGGGGAGGAAGGTAAAGGAGACTGTGAGCCGCTCTGAGACTCTGAAATTTGGAGTGGAGGGCGGGATATAAATCCAGTATCTTTATCTACCTCACAGGGTGTCTGTTGTGGGGGAGGAAGGTAAAGGAGATTGTGAGCCGCTCTGAGACTCTGAAATTTGGAGTGGAGGGCGGGATATAAATCCAGTATCTTTATCTACCTCACAGGGTGTCTGTTGTGGGGGAGGAAGGTAAAGGAGATTGTGAGCCGCTCTGAGACTCTGAAATTTGGAGTGGAGGGCGGGATATAAATCCAATATCTTCATCTACCTCACAGGGTGTCTGTTGTGGGGGAGGAAGAGAAAGGAGATTGTGAGCCACTCTGAGACTCTTCGGAGTGGAGGACGGGATATAAATCCAATATCTTCTTCTTCTTCTAGGCAAAAAAAAACAACTGGAGAGCTACCGTTGGCCACCCCTGCTCCATAGTATTAGACTCCACTGAAACCCCTCCCCTCCCCTCTCCAAATCCCGCCCTCCCCAGGCTCCACCCCCAAAATGTCCAGGTGTTTCCCAACTCAGAGATAACAACCCCAGCTGACATTTCTTTTAAAGGATTTCCCTTACGGCTGGGTGGCAGAGCCGTTTTTATTAATTTATTTCCTCATTTCATTTATACCCCCCACCTTTCTCCTTGACAGGAACTTGAAGCGATGAACGCTGGTCTCCTCGCCGCCATTTTATCTTCACAACAACCCTGTGAGGTGGGTTAGGCTGGGAATCTGCAACTGGTTCAAGGTCAACCAGCAAGCTTCCACTGCAGAGCTGGGATTCGGACCAGGGTCCCCCAGATCCTAGCTTGACCCATCCTCATCTTGACATCACCACCACAACCAGTCCGCCTGGCCAGCTTACCGAGTAGAGACGAGATACAGGGCTGGGTCAGGGACACACAGCAAGTTGGCCACTGTCACTGTGTCCGCCACATCCTCGAAGCGATGGCCCAGGTTGGACCCCGTCACCGTGAGCGACGTGCCCCCCTCCAAGGGCCCAGTGAGGGGGCTGACCTGGAAGAGGAATATGGCGTCAAGAGGCGGCAAACCGGAGCCTCATTCTGTGTGTTTTAATTTTAAAAAACAGCGGCGCTAAGTCTCTGAATCCCAGAACCAGGAGGCAACATCTGGAGAAGGCCTCGGGCCTCTATGCTTCGTTGTTGTGCCCTGCAACTGAGTGTGGGAAAGTGTGAGCTTGTCTCACATCCAACACAAGACTTTTGGGAGGATGCTACCCAAACATCTGGCAATAGCCACCTAAATAATTCAGCCTTTTACAGACTGGGGGTAATGGATTTGTGCAACTAGGGCTATCGCATGGCCTTGCTATCTGGATTTTATCCATTTAAGCCATTTGCTGGTCCGTTCGCCGTTGTAATTTTTTAAAAAAAGAACTGCAGATTTATACCCCACTCTTCTCTCTGAAACAGACACTCAGAGCGGCTCACTATCTCCTATATCTTCTCCCCCCCCCCCCCCCAACAGACATGCTGTGAGGTGGCTGGCGCTGAGAGGGCTCTCACAGCAGCTGCCCTTTCAAGGACAACCTCTGCCAGAGCTATGGTTGACATAACGCCATTCCAGCAGCTGTAAGCGGAGAAGTGGGGAATCAAACTCTGTGAGGAAGATGGGGCTGAAGAGAGCTCTGATAGAAGCTTCCCTTTCAAGGACAACTCTGCAAGAGCTATGGCTGACCCAAGGCCATTCCGGCAGGTGCAAGTGGAGCAGTGGGGAATCAAACCCGGTTCTCCCAGATAAGAGTCCGCGCACTTAACCACTACACCAAACTGGCTCTAAGGTCTTTAGCGCTGACTAAATCCAGAAAGAGGAAGCAAAACAAAAAGGCCCAGTCATTAGTCAGAAAAAATCTCCGCTCCTATTTTCTGTGCCACTTCCAGGTTTTGGAGGGCCTTGGGCAGACAGTGCCCACGGGCTCCCTTCCGACCACCACCAGTGCCTCCCCATGCCCAGGCCCGGGACTAGGGGTTCCGCCACTCCTAGCAGACCCCTGCACCGCGTCCCCCCCCCCCGCTCTGGTCATTGTGCGCACACGCCACAATGCCGTCACAAGGTGACATCATTGTGCAGGCGACCTGGATCTTCAGAGGCTTCCTTCAAATCTTCTGAAAAGCAAGCCATTTTAGCAGCGCCCCTCCACTTTCGGGATGAAAGCGGCCGAGTAGCGCCTTCACAGAGCGGCGCCTTTCTTCCGAGAGTGCGGTGTTTTAGCAACACCCTGCCGCTTTCAGCTTGAAAGCGGCCGGGCGCCACTAAAACGGTGTACTCTTGAGAGGTTTCCAAGGAAGCCGAGGAGTGTAGGGGAGTAAGGGGGCACCAGGCAGGGTAGCGCCCTAGGCAACCACCTACCCTGCCTACTCTCATGCACCGGTGCTGCTCATGCCTCCCCTTTCTTTCCACTCCATGCCACCCACCTGACTGTGCCTTCTTCCTCCACCTCTCTGTTCCGCATGTTTAACCGATCCCCTTTCGAAGCTGTCTGTGCCTGTAGCTGCCACCACTTCTGGAGGCAGTGAATGCCATGTGTTAGGGGTGGCCAGTAGCTCTCCATGGTTTTTTTTGCCTACAACTCCCATCAGCCCCAGCCAGCATGGCCAATGGCTGGGGCTGATGGGAGTTGTAGGCAAAAAAAACATCTGGAGAGCTACGGTTGGTCACCCCTGCCATGTGTTAATTACTCTTTTGGGTGAAAAAGGGCTTTCTTTTATCTGTTCTTTTATCTGTTCTGCTCATTCAGAATTTCATATTTAGTCACGTAAGTGCTCTTCCCCTAGCAATCCAAAAGAGTACACACCCAGCTACAGCTTTGCTACCTGCCATAAGAACAAAGCCCAGTTGCTATGGTCACCACACCTCAACAAAGATATTACAGCATTGCAAAAGTGGAGAAAAGAGCAACTAGAATGATTCAAGGGTTGGAACACTTTCTCTATGAAAGGTTAAAACGCTCGGGGCTCTTTAGCTTGGAGAAACGTCGACTGAGAGGTGACATGACAGAGGTTGACAAGATTCTGCATGGGACAGAGAAGGCAGAGAAAGAAGTACTTTTCTCTCTTTCTCACAATACAAGAACTCGTGGGCGCTCAATGTATAGATGGAACTCTGTCTGGGGCAGTGAGGCTCTGCATTCTTGGTGCTTGGTGGGGGCAACAGTGAGGGGACTTCTAGTGTCCTGGCCCCACTGATGGACCTCCTGATGGCACCTGGGTTTTTTTGGCCACTGTGTGACACAGAGGGTTGGACTGGATGGGCCATTGGCCTGATCCAACATGGCTTCCCTTATGTTCTTATGACAGATTCATGGAGGAGAGGTCTGCCAGTGGCTATTAGCCATGTACTGGTGGAACTCTCTGTCTGGGGCAGTGATGCTCTGTATTCTTGGTGCTTGGGGGGGCAACAATGGGAGGGCTTCAAGTGTCCTGGCCCCACTGATGGACCTTCTGATGGCACCTGGGTTTTTTTGGCCACTGTGACACAGTGTTGGACTGGATGGGCCCTTGGCCAGATCCAACATGGCTTCTCTTATGTTCTTATGATGCATTCATGGAGGAAAGGTCTACCAGTGGCTATTAGCCATGGGGTACTGATGGAACTCTCTGTCTGGGGCAGTGATGCTCTGTCTTCTTGGTGTTTGGGGGGGGGGGGCACAGTGGGAGGGCTTCTAGTGTCCTGGCCCCACTGATGGACCTCCAGATGGCACCTGCGTTTTTTTGGCCACTGACGCAGAGTGTTGGACTGGATGGAGCATTGGCCTGATCCAACATGGCTTCTCTTATGTTCTTATGTCTGAGGCGGTGATGCTCTGTATTCTTGGTGCTTGGGGGAGGGAACAGTGTAAGGGTCCTGACCCCACTGATGGACCTCCTGATGGCACCTGGGGGTTTTTTGGCCACTGTGTGACACAGAGTGTTGGACTGGATGGGCCTTTGGCCTGATCCAACATGGCATCTCTTATGTTCTTATGGATGATTCCTGGTTAAAGTTCTATACAAAACCTGGAATGGGAAGAGCTCACATCTCCCGAGGCAAAAATACATATACCTCCCCTGCTACTGGAACAGCAGATTCAACGATTCTTACCGAGTGGATGACGGGCGATGGACAAGTGGGCATACCGTCCTTGGTGGGACACTGTCCCTTGTAGACGCAGCTGGGCACCTCTCCCAGCAGGCACCAGACGCAGTTGAAGTGGTCGGGGGCGGCTTTGCAACGGCTGCAGTCCGAACGGCCAGCGGAACAATTATACAGGTTCACTGGGCAGGGAGAGGAGGGGAGCAAGAAAGGAAAGAGGTGAATACTGGACTCCATTGTTGATGCTGTTAATTTTGCCTTTCCCATTCTTGACGCAGCGGAAGACAGTGGCAAACCAACTCAGGTTCTCACAAGCTTAGAAGACGGCAGTGCATCCAGCTTGGTGAGGTGAGAGCCAGTTTGGTGTAGTGGTGAAGTGTGCGGACTCTTATCTGGGAGAACCGGGTTTGATTCCCTGCTCCTCCACTTACAGCTGCTGGAATGGCCTTGAGTCAGCCATAGCTCTGGCAGAGGTTGTCCTTGAAAGGGCAGCTGCTGTGAGAGCCCTCCCATCCCCACCCACCTCACAGGGTGTCTGTTGTGGGGGAGGAAGGTAAAGGAGATTGTGAGCCGCTCTGAGTCTCTGATTCAGAGAGAAGGGCGGGATATAAACCTGCAGTCTTCTTCTTCTTAAAGAAGTACGGTGGGGGCTGTAAAGTTTGCACATGGCTTGTCAGAAAGGGGGAGGAAGAAGGGAGAAGGAGGAAGAAAAAGGAGGAGGAGGAAGAAAGAATTAGAAAGAAGAAAGGAGGAGGAGATTGGATTTATACCCCGCTGTCTGCTAGGCAAGGGAGTCTCAGGGGCTGTTCAGATGCACAGTATAATCAGTTGTCACTGCTCTTTCATACCGGATTAAAAGTGGCTGATCAGACAGCAACATCTGCCTCCCGGTATTAACTCGTAGTAGCCCCCCCAAATCCTTCTCGGAACCGGAGTATTTTGTTACCTGCTCCTTTGTGGTGTTTTCTGAGTTCTCCGGTTTCACCTCGTAGTTTCCCCATCTGGATAGTTCTCGACCAACTTCCGGATGTCTGAAGGTTGTCCCAGAGCAAAAGGAGCCTCAGACATCCGGTTTACAGTCGCCATTTTTTTTTTACCACTTAGCGATAGGTGCATAACCACATAACCACATGTTTTAACCTATGCGCATGTGCGCACATGTGCATAAAAATGGAGGGAAAAAGAACTGCATGGTGCCGTCGTGTGGACGGCAGAAGACGGTTTCACCGTGAAGTGATTCGAATTGCAGTATGGCAGTCTGATTGATAATATCCGGAACGAAGTTTAACACGGACTCAACACGCTGTGTGAACAGGGCCTCAGAGTGGCTTACAATCCCATTTTCCCTTCCCCCCCAGAACAGAAATCCTGTGAGGTAGGTGGGGCTGAGAGAGCTCTGACAAAACTGCTCTTGAGCAGAACAGCTCTGCGAGAGCTGTGGCTGACCCAAGGTCACATCTGCAGGTGGAGGAGTGCGGAATCAAACCCGGCTCTCCCAGATTAGAGTCCACACCCTTAACCGCTACACCAAACTGGCTCGCATTCAATGTGCTTAAAAAGCAGCGTGCGCTGAGAAAGAGTAATCTCATTTACTGTTATGAATTACGAACATTAAGATCACGTGCATTGGGCCTCATTTTGAATAATTTTGTTAGGCAGCATTTACTGTTTTGCAATCTTGCTTTTACTGGTTTCTTCCTTTAGTCACTCCGGGAGGGCTAACCTCCCACAGGACACTGGAGCCCCAAAGCCCACTGCTGGAAACCCTACACAGCCTGCTCCCTCACCCCTGACCTTCAAGGTTTCATGCCTCCACCCTCCCTTTAATTGTGTTTGTCCGTGTCCTTTATAAAGTTTATATCTCTGTTATTTGGTATTACATTTTATGATACGCATGGCCCGGCCCGACAAGGTCTCATTTACATCAGATCCAGTCCACATAACAAATGAGTCCGATACCCCTTTATATGGGTCACTGTATGAGTATGTGTCTGTATGTACATCAGGGGTGGGGAACCTCCGTCCTGAGGGCCGTATACAGCCCTCGAGGTCACTTGGTGTGGCCCTCGGGGATTGCTGGGCCGAACTGAGCCATGTGGCAGCCTCCCTGGGGCCTGGCTGGCCAGCGAGAATCGTGGGGCCCAGTCGCGCTGTGCAGCAGCCTCCCCAGGGCCAGGCAGGGATCACAGGGCCCAGATGTACTGTAAGGCAGCCTCCCTGGGGCCTGGCCGGCCAGAATTGCTGCAGGGCCTGGAAAAGTTACTGTCACAGTTCAGTTTGCACTTGATGATCCCAGAGGGTGTGGCCTAATATGCTAATGAGTGTGTGGCCTAATATGCTAATATTAGGGAATGTGGTCTAATATACTACTGAGTTCCTGCTGGGCTTTTTCTACAAAAAAGTCCTGGACCTATGCATTTGCCTAGGGCGACGGGCCCAGTGTGTGTGTGTGTGTGTGTGTGCACGCACCAGATTAGGCTCTCCCCACATGACCTGAAACAGAAAAACAATTATTTGCATTAATTTTGCTGGCGTGAATCATTCTCCCTCTGCGGAGCACTGTTTTTTAAGTTGATAATTTTTATGGCCCGTGAATGATGTTATAAATATCCATATGGCCCTTGGCAGAAAAAAGGTTCCCCATCCCTGTTATGTATGAACGTATACGTACATGAATGTACATGCACATACACACACATGAAGAGAGCGCTAAGGTTATCCCCACACCCCAAATCCCCCCGTTCCCCACCCCACCTTGCTTACCATGCAGGTCTCCACGGCTATCAAGGCGCCGGTTCTCCCCCACCAGGACAAAGAGGGGGGCGTGAAGCTCAGGGGAAGGCTGGGTGTAACTGTACGTCCGGGGCTGGCACTGCACACGATGCGAGGTTCCCCTCTCGCCTTCCTCCAGAGACGCTGGCACCATGACCGAAATCCCCTCCACCTCCAGCACGCAGGAGAGCCTCTCTGAACCCTTGAGACGCCAAACAGCAAAGTGAGACGAGGCCCTGCCCCCCCCTCTGCAAAAACCCTCCCACAAAAAGAACAGAAGAGAAACCATGTTGGATCAGGCCAATGGCCCATCCAGTCAAACACTCTGTGTCACACAGTGGCCAAAAAACCCAGGTGTCATCAGGAGGTCCATCAGTGAGGCCAGGACACTAGAAGCCCTCCCACTGTGCCCCCAAGCACCAAGAATACAGAGCAACACTAGATATAAGAACATAAGAGAAGTCACGTTGGATCAGGCCAATGGCCCCTCCAGTCCAACACTCTGTGTCACACAGAGGCCACAAAAACCAGGTGTCATCAGGAGGTCCATCAGTGGGGCCAGGACACTAGAAGCCCTCCCACTGTGCCCCCCACAAGCACCAAGAATGCAGAGCATCACTGCCCCAGACATAAGAACATAAGAGAACCCATGTTGGATCAGGCCAATGGCCCATCCAGTCCAACACTCTGTGTCACATAAGAACATAAGAGAAGCCATGCTGGATCAGGCCAATTGCCCATCCAGTCCAACACTCTGTGTCACATAAGAGAAGCCATGTTGGGTCAGGCCAATGGCCCATCCAGTCCAACACTCTGTGTCACATAAGAACATAAGAAAAGCCATGTTTGGATCAGGCCAATGGCCATTCAGTCCAACACTCTGTGTCACATAAGAACATAAGAGAAGTCATGTTGGATCAGGCCAGTGGCCCATCCAGTCCAACACTCTGTGTCACATAAGAACATAAGAGAAGCCATGTTGGATCAGGCCAGTGGCCCATCCAGTCCAACACTCTGTCTCACACAGTGTCCAAAGAAACCAGGTGTCATCAGGAGCACGGCTATATTAACAATCAGGCCAAGCAGGCACTGTCCTATGGATCCCCATACCTTTAGGGGCCCCAGGCTGGCTTCCCCCCCATTTCTCCCCTCCCAGCCTGCATGCGCAGCCAGCGACTGAGCTGCTCTATGTCCAACTTGCCTGGCATCATTGCCAAGTTTGCCTCTCTCTTCCTCTTCCCCACAGCATTGTCAAAGGGGCTTTTGAGAAGATGCCTGCAGGTTGCAACAGGGGCCGGAGGTTGTGGGGTGGGCGCTCTGACTCAGAGATAGTTTGCAAGAGGGCCAAGATTTTGACTAGGGGCCTCCAAAGGGTTTAATCTGGCCCTGATCAGGAGGTTCATCAGTGGGGCCAGGACACTAGAAGCCCTCCCACTGTACCTCCCCCCCTCCTGCCAAGAATCCTGGGAACTGTAGTCTTTGCAACGATGCTCTTAAAGACCTCCTTGCGGAACGTTTAGGGTTCTACAGGTGGCCACTGCACAGTTTTAACAGCTTGAGATGCATCTCTCTGAGCAGTCGGGTTAGAACGGATAAATGGAAGTCCTTCTTCACCCAAAGGGTGATTAACACATGAATTCCCTGCCACAGGAGGTGGTGGTAGTGGCTTCAAGCATAGCCAGCTTCAAGAGGGGGTTGGATAAGCATATGAAGCAGAGGTTCATCAGTGGCTATTAGCCACAGTGTATTGTTGGAACTCTGTCTGGGGCAGTGATGCTCTGTATTCTTGGTGCTTGGGAGGGCACAGTGGAAGGGCTTCTAGCCCCACTGGTGGACCTCCTGATGGCACTTGGGATTTTTTTGGCCACTGTGTGACACAGAGTGTTGGACTGGATGGGCCATTGGCCTGATCCAACATGGCTTCTCTTATGTTCTTATTTTGGTTTTCAAGGATGGCGTATTTGTGCTAGTGGGTTATCCCCGCACCTTGTCACAAATGCTCGCTCTAAGCTATGTGAGCAAAAAAATCTACTTTTTAAGCTGCTGGCATTAAAGGTGTGAGCTACTGCATCAATTAGCTTGCTCTGGGGCCGTCCTTCCTGAGTGAAGACAAAAATGTCTGAGTCGGAGTCTAAAAAACTGTGAGCTAGCTCACACTAAGTCAGCTTAGAGGGAACACGGCTTGTCACCCCACCAGCATGCTGGTTCCTTGGAAAGGGGAACCGTCCCTTGCCAGGTGGTTTCTGTCTGCAGATGCTGAATGGGTTCTCCCAGATAAGAGTCCATGCACTTAACCACTACACCAAACTGGCTCTCACAGGAGGCTAGGGAGCTAAGCCTCTATTTTCTCCATTGGTTGAGGCTCCTCCCTTGGGGAGCAAGGGGGCGCAAGGAGAGCTTGCTTTGCCAGGCTCTCTCAATCACATAGCAGAGCTACTGAGCCAAGCCTCTCTTCCTTCTATCAGGCTCCTCAGAGTAAGAGCTGCCAGTTATCAGAGGGAGTTAAATAAAATATTGCAAGAGTCCGATTGTTTAAGCACGTTTTATGTTAAGTTTTTTTTTTTTTTTAATTTTTTAATAGTGTTTGTCTGTCCTTTAAAAAGTTCATGCTACCACTGTCTGGCATTACATTTTATGACACGAACGGCCTGGCTCCACAAAGTCCCATTTATGTCAGTTCCGGCCCTCTGAAGAAATGAGTTCGACACCCCTTTTTTTGTAGCAGGATCTCCTCTGCATATTAGGCCACACCCCCTGATGTAGCCAATCCTCCTGGAGCTTAGAGGAGGCCCTGTATGAAGAGCCCTGTCAGCTCTTGGAGGACGGGCTACAACAGGGGTGTGTGCCTAATATGCAGGGGTGGAATTCTAGGAGAGCTCCTTTGCATGTTAGGCCACACCCCCTGATGTAGCCAATCCTCCTGGAGCTTAGAGGAGGCCCTGTACTAAGAGCCCTGTAAGCTCTTGGAGGACGGGCTACAACAGGGGTGTGTGGCCTAATTTGCAAAGGAGTTCCTGCTACAAAGAAAGCCCTGCCCATGTATATCTTCAGATAGCCAATACCATAAGCTTTCAACTTCCCCAACTCACCCCTACCAAGTGCAGATTCCAGGCCACAAGGCTCAGTGGCATTTCGACACCCACGGGAACCAAGTGGGACTCGGGAACAATCTCCACACTGGGGCAAGACACAGGTCCCTGGGGGTCTTCGGTGGGCACCTGGAAGAAGAAGAAATTGGACTGATATTCCTTCCTCCCCCACAGCAGACACCCTTTGAGGTGGGTGGGGCTGAGAGAGTTCTCCCGGAAGCTGCCCTTTCAAGGACAACTCTTGCGAGAGCTATGGCTGACCCAAGGCCATTCCAGTAGCTGCCAAGTGGAGGAGTGGGGAATCAAACCCGGTTCTCCCAGATAAGATCCATGCACTTAACCACTACGCCAAACTGGCTCTCTTAGGAGAAGAGGAGGAGGAATCCAGTGCACCTGCTGCTATAGTGGAGGCGGACTTGAACAAGATGCATAGCCGTGTTAACTTTCTACTGTAGCAGTAGAAAACAGCAAGTGTTCAGTGGTACCCTGAAGACTAACAAAATCTGCAGCAGTGGAGGAGGTTTTGTGAGACACTGCTAGCTTCTTCTGGGATTTGCGGAAGTGAGTGATGATTCACAAGAGCTCCCACAAGGCCACATGTTTTGTTAGTCTTCAGGGTACCACTGGACGTTTGCTCTTTTCTGCTGTAAGACTGTTGGACTAGGATCTGGGACAGAGCCGGTCAAACTTGCTTAATGTAAGAGTCACATAGAATAAACCTCAGAGCTGCAAGATGTGAACATCAAATGTTTGAGGGGAGAGAGGGAGGGAGGAAGGAGATATTGGATTAATATCCCACCCTATACTCGGAATCTCAGAGCAATCACAATCTCATCTACCTTCCCTCCCCCTCCACAGCAGACACCCTGTGAGGTGGGTGGGGCTGAGAGAGCTTTCACAGCAGCTGTCCTTTCAAGGACAATTCCTGCGATAGCTATGGCTGACCCAAGGCCATTCCAGCAGGTGAAAGGGGAGGAGTGAGGAATCAAACCCGGTTCTCCCAGATAAGAGTCTGCACACCTAACCACTACACCAAACTGGCTCTCCAAGGTAAGCAGGCAGGCAGGCAGGCAGGCAGGCAGGAAAATAAGATAGGGGAGGGAGATGTGGAAAGAAAGCAACTTTAACTTTAAATGTATTCTCCAAGCCACTGGCAGTGGGGGCTTCAAGAGCCACACAGTATGTGTGAAAGAGCCACATGTGGTTCCCGAGCCACAGTTTGGCCACCCCTGATCTGGGAGACCCTGGTTCGAATCCCCACCTCTGCCATGGAAGCTTGCTGGGTGACCTCCGACCAGCTCCATACTCTCAAGTCTTGCCTACTTCACAGGGTTGGTGTGAGGATAAAATAGAGCAGCAGAGAGCAACGTATAAAGTCTAAATGACCTGAATAAAATAACACATTTCTGTTTTCTTTGCCTCAAGACTTGTTAGGAGGGAAGCGCTTCCAATAAGTTACTCACCTTCTCGTTGTAGATCGGCCCCTCTCCGTTTGGGCAGGGCCTGCCGGGGACACACCGGTGACTGGATGGGCACCAATGGCACATCCATGGACTCCCAACGCAGGTTCCACACCTGCAGAAGAAGAAGAAGAGGATCTGCAACTACTGAGTATGTGGTGGGGGAAAAAACCAGGCTGGCGTTCTGAAAATTGGTTTGTTCTATTTTTTTTTTTTTAAAAAAAACGAAGTTTCTGGCCCTGTCTAAGGCAGCAATAGGCCTGAAGGTTTCAGCAAAGTTTCCAAACACAGAAAAGGAAAAATCAGTGATATTTTAGACCCATATAGCAGGAACTCATTTGCATGTTAGGCCACACCCCCTGACAGCACCATTGTTTCACACAGGGGTTTTGTAGAAAAAGCCCAGCAGGTACTCATTTGAATATTAGGCCACACACACCCCGACACCAAGCCAGCCGGAACTGTGTTCCTGTGTTTCTGCTGAAAAACATTGCTAGAAGACCCAGGTTCGAATTCCCCTCTGCTAGAAGACCCAGGTTCGAATTCCCCTCTGCCATGGACACTTGCTGGGTGACCTTGGGCCAGCCATACCCTCTCAGCCTTAACTTACCTCACAGGGTTGCTGTGAGGATAAAATGGAGAGGAGGAGATAAGCTGTAGCCACTGATGGACCTCTGCTTCATATGCTTATCCAATCCCCTCTTGAAGCTATCTATGCTTGCAGCCGCCACCACCTCCTGTGGCAGTGAATTTCATGTGCGAATCACCCTTTGGGTGAAGAAGGACTTCCTTTGATCTGTTCTAACCTGACAGCTCAGCAATTTCATCGAATGTCCATGAGTTCTTGTATTGTGAGAAAGGGAGAAAAGTCCTTCTTTCTCTATCTTCTCTATCCCATGCATAATCTTGTAGACCTCTATCATGCCACCCCGCAGTTGACGTTTTTCCAAGCTAAAGAGCCCCAAGCGTTTTAACCTTTCTTCAAAGAGAAAACATTCCAACCCTTGAATCATTCTAATTGTCCTTTTCTGCCCTTTTTCCAATGCTAGAATATCTTTTTTGAGGTGCGGTGACCAGAATTGTACACAGTACTCCAAATGAGGCCACACAGAGAGCCAGTTTGGTGTAGTGGTGAAGTGTGCGAACTTTTATCTGGGAGAACCGGGTTTGATTCCCCACTCCTCCACTTTCACCTGCTTGAATGGCCTTGGGTCAGCCATAGCTCTGGCAGAAGTTGTCCTTGAAAGGGCAGCTGCTGTGAGAGTCCTCTCAGCCCCACCCACCTCACAGGGTGTCTGTTGTGGGGGAGGAAGGTAAAGGAGATTGTGAACTGCTCTGAGATTCGGAGTGAAGGGCAGGATATAAATCCAATATAATCATCATCATCACCATCGATTTATACAGGGGCACTATGATACTGGCTGATTTGTTTTCAATTCCCTTCCTAATAATTATGCAGCTTTGTATGTATGCAGCTTGGGTTCTCCACAGGGGAGAAAGGCAGGGCGTAAACGAAGTAAATAAACTGAAAACGGCTTGTTGAGCTTGGCTCTTTCCATCCCATCCCAATCTTAAAAGCTTCCTCTAGGCACCAGATTCTGCTTGTTCGACATCCTTTCTTCAATAAACAACTATCCAATGGATGTGCTTCCAGCCCCATCCGCAACCACCCCTGCCATCCCCAAGTTCACTCACGGCGTTGCGTCGGCAAGCTGGCTCACTGCATTGCAGTCGTAGAAGGAGAAGCCTGCGGAAGCCACCACCACGTCCCGGAACATCAAGGCTAATGCCACCGTCACATGATCTGAGGAAGAAGAAAATAGGGACATATTCATAGGAGGCATCTGGGGTCAGGTCAGGGTAGTTCTTCCAACTACCCATCATACGAGATGGGTGTAAGAACATAAGAGAAGCCTATGATGGATTAGGCCTGTGGCCCGTCCACTCCAACACTGTGTCGCAGAGAGGCCAAAACCCATTTCACACAGCAGCCAACCAGTTCTTCTGGAGGGCCAACAACAGGGGAGAGAGGCTGAGGCCTTCATGAGATCATCAGAAGAGCCCTGCTGGATCAGACCAATGGTCCATCTAGTACAGCATCCTGTCTCAAACAGTGGCCAACCATTTCCACTGGAGGGCCAGCAACAGGGCAGAGAGGCCAAGGCCTTCATAGGAACATCAGAAGAGCCCTGCTGGTTCAGACCAGTGATGGTCCATCAAGTTCATCATCCTGCCTCACACAGTGGCCAGCCAGTTCCTCTGAAGTGCCAACAACAGGGCAGAGAGGTTGAGGCCTTCATAAGAACACCAGAAGAGCCCTGCTGGATCAGATCAGTGGTCCATCTAGTCCAGCATCCTGCCTCACACAATGGCCAACCAGTTCCTCTGGAGGATCAACAACAGGGGAGAGAGGCTGAGGCCTTCATAAGAACATCAGAAGATCCTATTGGCCAACCAGTTCCTCTGCAGGGCCAACAACAGGACACAGAGTCTGAGGCCTTCCTCGATGTTTGCCTCCTGGTTCTGTGATTCAGGGGCTCAGTGCATTTTTCCAAAGTTAATTCCTTTCTGAAAGAAAACATTTCCAAGTTGTCTTTGGACAACCGATGAAGCCAGCGAGGCATGACCAGAACTGCCAACTTCTGAACCAGCTCCGATGGCTACGCTTTCCAACACAGACATCAACCGTGTAGCCATATTCTCTCCACGGCACGGAATTACCCTCTGCGCACTGCTGCAGGTCAAGCCACTGCTAAAAGACTTCACAGTAGCGACAAGTTGTGGGAACTATTTTTTATCAACGAATCGGGAGGAATAATATAGCATTCATTTAACCAGATGTTTATATATTCTTTGTAATTATATAATTTTCTTAACACACACACACACACATAAACTTATATATATATATATATATATATATATATATATATATATATATATATATATATACACACACATATACTTTTATACATGTGTGTGTTTGTGCTTATTATATATATGTTTGTGTGTGTGTGTTTATACACACACACATTGTATAAAGGCCTAGATTCACTAAGAACTATGATGTGTAAGAGCAGTATTGTTCTCAACAATACCAACCAGATTGGTTTATAGCAGGGGTGGCCAAACTGTGGCTCAAGAGTCACATGTGGCTCTTTCACACATATTGTGCGGCTCTTGAAGCCCCTGCCACCTCTTGAAGGTTGGCTTGGAGAAGGCATTTAAAGGTAAAGTTGATTTCTTTCCACCCCCCCTCCATCTTATATATATATATATATATATATATATATATATATATATATATATATATATATATATAGAGAGAGAGAGAGAGAGAGAGAGAGAGAGAGAGAGAGAGAGAGAGAGAGAGAGAGAGAGAGAGAGAGAGAGAGAGAGAGAGAGAGAGAGAGAGAGAGAGAGAGAGAGACTGGCAGCGGCTCTCCAGGGTCTCAAGCTGAGGTTTTTCACACCTATTTGCCTGGATCTTCCTTCCTTCCTTCATCTCAAAACACCTGACGCTCATGTCTTGTAACTCTCACACACCTCACTTTTCTTCTAAGTGGCTCTTACATTAAGCAAGTTTGGCCACCCCTGGTTTTTAGCTGATAAGATGCCTTGTAACTGTAAACATTCCACCCATTGATATTAATTAACAACACATGTAGAAACGTGAAAAGGTTCCACAGAGAAAAGGTGAATTTGTAATATCAATATTACTCATTTGCTGTTATTTTCAATGTTGAGTATATACTTTATCCTACTTGGCCCCTTGGCGCAGAGTGGTAAAGCTGCAGTACTGCAGTCGGAGCCCTCTGCTCACGACCTGAGTTCGATCCCAGCGGAAGCTGGCTTCAAGTCGCCAGCTCAAGGTTGACTCAGCCTTCCCTCTTTCCGAGGTCGGTCAAATGAGGACCCAGCTTGCTGGGGGGAAAGTGTAGATGACCGGGGAAGGCAATGGCAAACCACCCCGTAAAAAGTCTGCCGTGAAAACGTGAAAGCAACCTCACCTCAGAGTCGGAAACGACCGGTGCTTGCACAGGGGACTACCTTTTTACCTTTACTTGGCAACATCTGTAATGCTTGCTAAAATTAGTAAAACATATTTGAGGGGGGGGGGAACCCTCAGGGGGAAAGTCAAGGGTGCCATAATGCGCATGTGTCGCCCTGGCTCACCTTTGCCCTCTTGGGTGGGCGGCACCTGCTGCGGAACCGGCGAGAAGCAGCGGACCCAGGAGCCTTCGAGCACGGCAGGGCTGTCTTGGGACCCAAAGGCACAGTGGTAAGTCTCCCCCTCAGCCAAGGCAGGGAGTTCAGGAACCAGCATGGAGACCTGGGTAGGGTAAGAGGCGCATATTTTTACTGGAATGCAGAGCGATCGGTTTTTCTGCTTCTAACGCAGCTTCGTATTTTAAGGAAAAGGGCAACAGGAGATGCGGTATTCTTAGCTGAGCAGCCAAAGCATTTTATAGATCTTAAGTGAACTGAAGAAGAAGACTGAATCAGAGACTCAGAGCAGCTTACAATCTTCTGTATCTTCTCCCCTCACAACGGACACCCTGTGAGGTGGGTGGAGCTGAGAGAGCTCTCAGAGCAGCTGCCCTTTCAAGGACAACTCCTGCGAGAGCTATGACTGACCCAAGGCCATTCCAGCAGCTGTTAAGTGGAGGAGTGAGGAATAAAACCCAGTTCTCCCAGATAAGAGTCCGCACACATAACCACTACACCAAACCTCGCAAGAACCTCACAGGGCCAGGTGGTGTAGTGGTTAAAAGTGGCAGACTCTAATCTGGAGAGCCGGGTTTGAGTCCCCACTCCTCCACATGAAGCCCGTTGGTGAACCTTGGGCCAGTCAGGGTTCTCTCAGAACTCTCTCAGCCTCAGCTACATTACAAAGTGTCTGTTGTGTGGAGAGGAAGGAGAGGCGATTGTAAGCTGCTTTGAGACTCCTTAGGATAGAGAAAAGTGGAGTATAAAAACCTGCCTCTCAAGTTTAACTGGGAACCAATTATCACATTACCCTTTAAAGATGGGATGGGTATCAACCTTAGCAGAGGGCAGGGAACATGCTGAAAGGGAGAGGAGATATCCAGATACACTTGTCTGGTGTATTGTTAGTGAAAGAGAACTTGCTTACAAAAAGCCTGTGGGATGGAGAGGGGATTTTTGCACCAAACACAAACGATTTAGTGCAACTTCATTACATGTAATCCCTTATTAAGATGGTGAACAGGTGAAATAGCACCAAGCCAGAACAGTTCCAAACACTCCACCCTCCTCACCCACCTCTGTCTGTTCTTCTCGACTCTGATTGGCCGGGGACATCTGTTCCACTCGCAGGCACTGGCTCTCAGCACCGTAGCTCCAGAGCCAGTGATTGGTTACCTCATGGCGCTCGCATTCCAACTTGCGGGTGCACCTGCCAATCAACCGGTTGTATTAGAGCAGGGGATAGGGGAGAGCATGTGCCCTTTTAAAATGCAGAACTTGACATTCTACTAGTCCTCAGTGAAGAGACCGACCTGCTCTGCAGGATGCACCAACCACAGAAAGGGTCCTGGGCACGCAGACACGAGTCGCAATCCTGGAAGTTGGGGCATTCGGAAACTGGGACTTTGGAAACCTAGGTTGGAAAGAGAGTCTTTAAAAGGTGGTTTAAATTCTGCACAAGTGCCTGATATACAATTTCTACTGATCTACTCGTGGCGCCGAGGACTGAAAGCGCCGAGTTGTTTCTGGGCGCTGAGGGGGTCAGAGGAATTCCCCCTGCCCCTCAACGCCCAGAAACAACGGCTCTTTTGTAACTGATGTGATGACGACAGCTCTGTGTGACGTCATCATGCCGTGCACACAAAACGTTTTTTTTTGGGGGGGGGAGCACACATCGGGGTTATGCCTCAGGCAGCAGAACCCCACACACTGGCCCTGACCACGACTCACCTGTGAGGCCGTCATCACATAAAGGTGGGTTCCACTTCCGTCTAGTAACAGGTCTGGATTGACTGGAGAACGCTGGCCTGTGGACACCGTGTTGTAGACTTGAGCTGTGGACCCATTCAGGTAAACCTAAATAGATTAAGTGAGCCATCACTGTCTGAAACAAAAATGCAGGGGTCCCCAACCTTTTTGAACCTCTGGGCAGCTTTGGAATTCTGACACAGCACAGTAGGCACAGGCAAAAGAAAGGACTGCCACAAAATGGCTGCCTCGGGAGGTGGAGCCAGCCACAAAATGGCTGCCACAGCTGCCCTTCAGTCACTCAGTGAAGATTCTTGTGCTGCGGTGGCATCTGCCGCCAAAACAATGTTTGAAAAAAAAAACCTCCACAGCCAATCAAATCTCCAATGGTCCATCAGATGCCTCAAAAAACCCACCCACTTTCTAAAAGACTGGGTGGGCACCATGAAAAGTGACAGGAGGTGTCACAGGGAACATGTTGAGGACCCCTGGTTTAGGGCACGCATCATCAGAGAGGTCTTTACGCATGAAAGCCTCTAAGAACTGTCGTGGCCAGACAGGTGCGATTGCATACTTTCTCCTCCTTCACGCCAATTGCCAGTCACTGCTGGAAAAATACGACACTACTCTGGATTCAGCTGGTTCAGCCTCTGGGAGCAGAACTACATGCAAGAAGTAACACAAAGCTGCCCTCGAAACTGGCAGCCCTGTCTCAATAGTTTGAATCGTAAGAGTTGGATGGGATCTCCAGGGTCATCTAGCCCAACCCCCTGCACAATGCAGGAAATTCAGAAATACCTCCTCCAAACACACACACCCAGTGACCCCTGCTCCAAGTCCAGAAAATGGCAAAAAAACAACAACCCCAAAACACCACCAAAAACAAAACAAACCCATCCAGGATCCCTGGCCAAACTGGCCTGGAGAGAAATTGTTTCCCGACCCCAAAATGGCGACCACCATTTTCCTGCAAGAAAGAGCCAGGAGAACTAAACACTGATGCAACCCTTCCTCCCCTCCTTCTCATGATCTGCCCAAGTTTACAGATTCAGCATTGCTGTGAAATGGCCATCTAGTCTCTGTTGAAAAACCTCCAAGAAGGAGAGCCTGACACCTCCTGCGGAAGCTTGTTCCACTGAGGAACTGCTCCCTCAGGAAGTTCTTCCTCATGTTTAGCCGAAAACTCTTTTGATTTAATTTGGTTTTGGTCCTTTCATTCTGGTCTGACCTCCGGGGGCAACAGAAAACAACTCTGCACCATCCTTTATATGACAGCCTTTCAAGTACTTGAAGATGGTGATCACACCACTTCTCAAGGCTTTGACATGGAGTTGCCATTTTTGGTGGCAGCCAAGCACTGCTTAGTATGTGTGGTTCTGCCTCAGGAGGTGTGCAATTTTTGCCTGCCTTGGATTGGTCCAGATTCCATTTAGAACGTATTTGTTTAATTACATCGATTTTAATCCACCTTTCTCTAACAAAGGCTCCACAGATCACAGATGCCAAAAAGAAAGGGACACTCAGAAGGGTGTGGTAACTGCAAGACTATGGGACAACAGTGCTCTGGTAAAATGAAACAATAATCCTTTGACACGGAAAGGGATTTTTATTTTGACATAAAAACCATCTGGCAACCATAGACCAAAGGCGATCTCAAAAGCTTCCCTCAAAAATTAATTTATGTAAATCAGTTTATACATGGCACTGGGGCAACGCTCTTTGGTTCTTCTGTTTGCTTGAGGCATTTTAAGTGCCTGAGGTAGACGACGTCAACGGTGCCATCTCTGGGTGGAACAAAAATGGGGTGAGGTAAATAATTGACAGTTGATGGCGTTTAATGACACCACAAAAGCTGACACTTGAGGCTGCTGCCTCTCCTCAGTTAAAAAGCGGGCCTGCTAGTATTATAAGAAAGAACTGGAAGAGAGGGACCCAGAAGCCACACCCTCAAACACTTGTGGGCCCCATCCATGTATTCTTTTTAGAGGCCAATGACACATTAACCATAGGAGCAAGTAGAAAGCCATGTTGGTCTGAAGCAGCAGAACAAAGTCTGAGTCCAGTGGCACCTTTAAGACCAGCAAAGGTTTATTCTGGATATAAGCTTTAGTGCAGGGGTGTCAAACTCATTTGTTATGAGGGCCGGATCTGACATAAATGAGACCTTGCTGGGCCGGACCATGTCAGGTTGGGCTATGCCATGCTGGGCTGGGCCCTGTTGGGTCAGGCTATGTGTGTACCTATTTAAGATTAGGTAGCAGAGATATAAACTTTATAAAGGATACAGAAAAACACAAATATTTTTTTTTTAAAAAAAACCCTTAAAACAAGCTTAAAACGTTCACATTTGTTGGTTTTCAAGGTGCTTTCTTTGTATTTCTCCCATGGGATCCAGGAAACTGGGCAAAGGAAGCTCTGGCTCTTTCCTTTCTTCCCCAGGGGACCAGGAGGGGGAGGAGCCTCAGCCAATAGAGGTTTGGCTCAGTAGCTCTACTGTGTGATTGAGACAGCCTGGATAAACAAGCTCTGCCTCCCCCCTCTTCCTCCCCAAGGGAGGAGCCTCAGCCAATGGAGAAAACAGAGGTTTTGCTCTGTAGCTCCTGTGCAATTGAGTAAGCCTGGCAAAGCTAGCTGTGATGCAGAAGGAAGCAAGAGAGAGGGAGAAGGAAGCAGATGACAGCCAGTTGCTCGGGGGCCTGATAGGAGCCCTCTGGGGGCCTGATTTGGCCCACAGGGCGCATGTTTGACACCCTGGCTTTAGTGTGCATGCACACTTCTTTGGATCTGAAGAAACGTGCATGCACACGAAAGCTCATACCCAGAATAAACCTTTGCTGATCTTAAAGGTGCCACCTGGGTGGATGGCTTAGTAGCTCTGCTGTGCAATTGAGAGATGCTATTCCTCCCCCCACTCCTCCTCAAGGGAGGAGTCTCATCCAATGGAGAAAATAGAGGCTTCCAGGTGACCATGGGCCAGGCACCGTTTCTCTCAGAACTCTCTCAGCCCCACCTGCCTCATGTAGTGACAGTTGTGGGGAAACGTGAATATTTAACAACACTCTAAAGTATTTGACGTCTGTAATTAAGAACAATATGTGAAATAACGAAGCCCACTCTAAAAAGGGAAATGCTACAAACAACAAAGTAATACAACAAGCAGTGTAACGCGGTGCAGTAACTCAGAAAACATTGCAGGTTGCTCTTAACAAATAAATATCAAGCCAGTCCAAAAGTGTGGCTCAGCCAACAGTATTCTTCTCTGGTCGCTTCAGACGACTACCTTAAGGAAGCAGAGCTGTACTGGTGATAGATAATATCCGGTTTTGGGTAGCCTTAGTCTTCAGCTCGCGTAAATCTCAGAGCAATGTCCCCATGTCTGAAATACATTCCGAAAGGGGGAAAAATATATTCTAGCTGTCGGGACGTCTATCGCCTTCCTTTGGATTGAAATATGATCCTTCTTCTCCTAGGCTCAGCGTTGTAGTATTTCCCTTGTTAGAGTGTGCTTTGTTATTTCGCATACTGTTCTTAATTACAGATGTCAAATACTTTAGAGTGCTGATAAATCCAAGCGGGCAGCCGTGTTGGTCTGAAGCAATAGAACAAAGTAGGAGTCAAGTTCACCCTTAAGACCAACAAAGTTTTATTCGGAACGTAAGCTTTCGTTTGCTCCAAGCACACTTCATCAGATGAGGAATCAGGTATACTGAGGAGGCTTATATACAGATGGCCAAACTTTGTTGGTCTAAAGGTGAACTTGACTCCTACTTTGTTCCACTTTAGAGTGTTGTTAAAGATTCGAGTCTTTTGTTACCCTGGGGCTTTTCTTTTATTCTAAAAAAGGTAAAGGTAGTCCCCCGTGCAAGCACCAGTAATTTTCGACTCTGGGGTGACGTTGCTTTCACAAAGTTTTCGTGGCAGACTTTTTACGGGGTGGTTTGCCATTGCCTTCCCCAGTCATCTACACTTTCTCCCCCCAGCAAGCTGGGGACTCATTTTACCGACCTTGGAAGGATGGAAGGCTGAGTCAACCTGGATCCGGCTTCCTGAACCAGCTTCTGCTGGGATCGAACTCAGGTGGTGAGCAGCGGGCTGTGACTGCAATACTGCAGCTTTACCACTCTGCGCCACGGGGCTCTTCTTTTATTCTATAGCCATATAATTACCCCAGGTCTCCTTTGCTTGTTGGTATTCCAAGGAGGTAGGGTTGCCAATTCCTTTGGAAGTGACGTCATCCCACTGGCGCTGCATGCAGCCGCTCTAGGAGTTTCCGGGAAAACTCTTATCGGTTTTCCCGGACGCTCTAGCCATTTGGGAGGGGAAAACACTATGGTACCTATTGTACCACAGAGTTTTCCCTCCCAAATCGCTAGAGCATCCAGGAAAACCATGTAGTTTTCCCGGAAATGCCTAGAGCGGCCACCGCACACCATCGCCAGCGTGATGACGTCACTTCCTGGTGATGTCATCGTGCCAGCGACGTAGGGGGAGGTTCCCCCTACCGGCCTAATGTGGGCCGGCGGGTTGGGAACCTCTCGGTGGGAGAATCCCCACCTGGACCGGAGGCTTGACAGCCCTACAAGAAGGTCTCCCAAGTACTTGCCAGAGGCGGCTCTGCTTGGCTTCTGAGATCGGGCTTGCCTGGGCTATCCTGGCAACTTTGCTTTTGACCCTCTCAGCAGGGCTGAAACCAGTAACAAACATCATGACACAGCAGAAAGACCCAGATAAAACCCCCGGACCCCAATTCAGCACTCTAATCGCTACAACATACCGGCTCTCAGGGCTTGGGTTGCGTCCCTGAAATGCTCACAAAGTGGACAGAACGCAGGATGACTGGGAAGGGAGGCTACGGATACAAAACCTTGAGCCCAGACCATTTAAACAATTTGTCTCGGGAAGGAGCTACATCCCAAGCGTTTCCCAGCACAATGAAGTACTTTTATTAGTTATCGCGGGGGACATCAAAGCACGCTAATTAAATTGAGGCTCTGGCAACACATTATGCGTCTCGAGTTCAAGACACCACAAAAAATCCTGGCTCGGCCTATGCCACATAGGCTTCTGTGAGGGAAAAAAGAAAATTGGTGACAGGGCAAGCTCAACCACCTGAATAGGCTTCTTACAATATTTTCTCTCTCTCTTTCCTTCCTTCCCTTCCCTTTCTCTCTCTCTCTCTCTTTCTTTCTCTCTTTCTTTCTTTCTCTTTCTCTCTTTCCTTCCTTCCTTCCCTTTCCTCCCTCTCTCTCTCTTTCTTTCCCTTCCCTTTCTATCTCTTTCCCTCCCTCCCCCCAAAACTTGTCTGGTAACCATCAGCCAGAGGGGAACAGAATTATTATTGTTGTTGACTGCAAGAATCTATGAAGCTGCTCAGACCAGTTGGGCACTGTATGAAACTAAAGTTTAAAACAGGGATGGCCAAACTGCAGCTTGGGAGCCACATGTGGCTCTTGAAGCCCCCACTAGCCCGTTGCATGGCTTGGGGAAGGCATTCTCTCTTTCAATCACTTTGCCAAGCCAGCCAACAGCTTGGAGAATGCTTTTAAAGTTAAAGTTGCTTTCTTTCTACCTCCCCCTCCCATCTTCCTTCCTTCCTGCTCTCAAATGTCTAACCTTTATTCTATGTGGCTCTTACGTTAAGCAAGTTTGGCCATCCCTCGTTTAAAAGAAAGAATCCTGTCTGTTCTCTAAGGACACCTCAACATTTGGAAAGAGAACGGGCTAAGGAGGAGGGGAAGGCAATGTGGTAGAATCAGAGCTGAGAGAGTGCCAAGAAAAATATTTTTTTTCAGCTGCTGCCTGAACAGTGGAAGCTGCCTTCTACTGAACCAGAGAACCTGGGACCATCTGCATGCCAAGCAGATGCTCTACCACTAAGCTGCGACCAGTCCTCCAGAGCAGCGCTTCATACATGAATACAGCTGAAGTTGCCTTATACTGAGTCAGACCCTCGGTCCATCAAAGTCAGCACTGTCTACTCAAGACTGGTAGTGGCTCTCCAGGGTCTCAAGCTGAGGTCTGTCACATCACCTACAACCTGATCCTTCTAACCGGAGATGCCAGGGATTGAACCTGGGAGCTTCTGCCTGTTACCACTGAGTCAAAGCTCTTCCCTAGATATTGGCAAGAAGGGAAAGGCGTACACCAGGGGTGTCAAACTCATGAGGGCCGAATCTGACATAAATAAGACCTCTTTGGGCTGGACCATGTCAGGTTGGGCCGGGCCATGTGTGTACCCATTTATGATTAGGTAGCAGAGATATAAACTTTATAAAGGACACAGACAAACACAAAGATTTTTTTAAAAAACCTAAAAACTTCCTTAAAATATTAACACTTGGTCTTAAAGGTGCTTTCTTTGTATTTCTCCCATGGGGCCCAGGGAACTGGGCAAAGGAAGCTCTGGCTCTTTCCTTCCCTCCCCAGGGGACCAGGAGGGGGGAGGAGCCTCAACCAATAGAAGGAAGAGAGACTTGGCTCAGTAGCTCTGCTTTGTGATTGAAAGAGTCTGGCAAAGCAAGCTCTGCCTTCCCCCTTTCCTCCACAAGGGAGGAGCCTCAGCCAATGGAGAAAATAGAGGTTTTGCTCTGTAGCTCCTGTGCGATTGAGCAAGCCTGGCAAAGCAAGCTGTGATGCAGAAGGAAGCAAGAGAGAGGGAGAAAGAAGCAGATGACAGCCAGTTGCTTGGGGGGGGGCTAACAGGAGCCCTCCAGGGGCCTGATTCGGCCCATATGCTGCATGTTTGACAACCCTGGCATAGACGCTGGGGGGGGGAGGTGAAACAGAAGATGTGATCCGAAGTTTTGAAAGAGCAGAATATCAGCAGAGCAAAGACAAGGTGGCGTCCAAAAAACAAAAAGAGAGAAGCAGAGAAGCGGAATATGAAGTTGCCAAAGAGTGAAAAATAACTTGACAACTCATCCTGGATTTGAAAGGGGAAATGGAAACCAACAAAGAGAAAGCAACAAAGGAGAAACTGGGCTAAAATAAGATAAGAGGAAGAAACAATAAGGCGGCAGCAAAAACCGAGACCACAGACCAAAGCCAAGAGATAAGAAGGAAAACCAAAAATTCTTGAGTCAGAAGCGATAAAGGGAGAGGGAGGAAAAACCATTTCTGTAGTATTTCGTGTGAGGAGCCGGTCTATTTTGGGTGGCCAATGAGAAAGAGAGAGAGAGAGAGAGAGAGAGATGGGACGTTGCCAAAAAGCCCCAGAAAAGACTGGAATGCTCCGGAAGCGCAGAACAATTCAGACAAGACAGGCTATGGCAAGCCCTGAGCTTACAATCGGGCGGCAGCGGGGGGAGGGGGATCATGTTGAGCTTTGGAAAGGCCCTAAACCCTTTGGAAGAGCCCTGTAAACATGGGGATAATCACACACCATCCCCACCCCAAAACCACATGCACAACTCCATGAGGGGAGCGGGGAATCATATTTGCCACAGGACGCTGGGACGCTTGCCCTGGCAAGAAAAGCATGTTTGAAAAGGGCAGGTTTGGGAGAATGTTTGAACCGAGAGAGAGAAAGAATGTAAAAATAAAGAAGATTCTGAGGAAAAATCTAAGCATTACACCATAGTGGGGATGGGGGAGAAAAGAGTAGAATATTGACCCAGGAGACAAAGAGCTCAGTTTTAAACAAAGGTTCAGTTGCACCTTAAAAACCTTAAAAACTAACAAATTTTGTAGCAAGGCAGGAGCTTTCCCAAGTCCCGGCTCACTTTTTTAAAGCAGTGAGGGGAGCCAACCGGCCAGAAATAGCAAGATGACGGAGATACTAGAAACAGAAAATGGGAAGAGGATCACGCAATAAAAAGAAGGTTGCAGGCCTCAGCTGGGAAAGTGATAACATCTGCTGGAAGAGGAAATGAGAAATCTCAGCGGGGAAAAGAAAAAAAAATCTCAGAGAGGAGAAAGAAAAGTGTGTCGGGGGAGTCAGGTTGACAATCTCCCGGTGGGGCCTGGAGATTTCCCAGTATTATCGCTGATCTCCAGACGGCAGAGATCAGGTGGCCTGGAGTAAATGGCTACTTTGGGAGCAGATGCTATGACAATGTGCAGTCTAGGGATGCCAAGCTCCAGGTGGTAGCTGGCGATCACCTGGGACTACAACTGATCTCCAGGCAACGGGGTTCATTTCACCTGCAGAAAATGGCCAATTGGAAGGCGGACTCTATGATGTTTTACCCCACTGAAGTCCTTCCCCTCCCCTCCTCCCCGTCCAAAAAAAACCTCCAGGTATTTCTTAACCCGGAACTGGCAAACCTAATTATACTCCACTAAGGTCTCTTTTTCTCTCTTTCCAGGCTCCACACCCAACATCTACAAGAATTTCCCAACCCAGAGTTGCCGACCATAGAGAGGAGAGAGAGAGACCAAGCCCTTGAGAGACACCAAGTTGAGAAGTTCCACTGACATTTCCCACTTCCTAGAGTAGCACTGACGGCTTTCCCAACCCAGAGTTGCCGACCATAGAGAGGAAAGAGAGAGACCAAGCCCTTGAGAGACAACAAGTTGAGAAGTTCCACTGACATTTCCCATTTCCTAGAGTAGCACTGACGGCTTTCCCAACCCAGAGCTGCCAACCATAGAGAGGAGAGAGACCAAGCCCTTGAGAGACACCAAGTTGAGAAGTTCCACTGACATTTCCCACTTCCTAGAGCAGCACTGACAGCGTCCCTGCACGTGGAAACCAGAAAAGGAGCAAGACCAAGACGTTAACTCCCTTCCAAAATGGAAGAAAAGAGACTGATACAGCCTCAGAAAGACCTCAAAGAAAAGTTTTCAGGCAGTTACGCCCCCACCACAAAAAGCTGATACTGGGAACAAATTGCACACAACTCCTCCTTTTGCCGGAGAACAAAAGGCACTGTTCCACACACAGATACCAGGAACAAAGGTGGCTAAAGGGAAGCAACAGGTCTCCCTCTTACTTTTATTCATCCTGTGGCCAAAAGGCAGTGGAGGGAGAATTACCCTTGAAAAATATCTACCCTTTGGGCACAAGTTCTCCCAACGCCTAAAGCGGCAAGAGGGATTGTTTCCTCATCGATTCAAAAGATCTAGAGAAGAAGGAGAGGACACCGGTCCTCTGAAGCCCATTCTCCTCACACATGCACAATAACGCACCCCTTGAATTGTCACGGCTCTCAATCGGCCAGCTGAGAGACAGAGAAAATATTCTGTGAGGAGGAACAATGAGCGCTGAAGCGCCACACTCCCACACTGTTGGAAGCCGTGCTCGGCTTCTGATTTCAGCAGACGCAACCCACGCACTTCCAAGTTTATTTCCATTGCTGGAACTTACAAAGACAGCTTCTATGGGATCTTATGTGCTACTCCGGTTCTCGGATATTACAGAACAAAAAAAAACACCCATTATTAAATAAGACCCTTCAGTGATAAATGCTGTTTGAGGTTTTGTTTTGGAAAAAATAACCGTAAAACTCTCGCACGCTTCCTTCAATAGCTCCCAAAGGAACTTAGATTAACTTAAAAAAACCAAAACAGTACACAATTCATTGGTAAATGTATTCAGCTAGGGTTACCAGCTGTGGGTTGGGAAATACCTGGACATTTTGGGGGGTGGAGTTTGGGAAGGGCAGAGTTTGGGGAGCAGAAGGGCTTCACACTAGCGTAGTGATAAACAAAGGTGTGCATTTTTCCTTTGGGCAAAGTACTGAGCAAGGTAATGAGCTATGCAGTTGAACAAAGCAGGAGTCAAGTGGCACCTTTAAGACCAACCAAGTTTTATTTAAAACGTAAGCTTTTGTGTGCTCTCTAAGCACACTTCATCAGACGAGGGGATCAAGTATTGTGGCTGGAATACATGCAGTTTGTTGATTAAGAGGGCGAACTAACTGATCCCATGGTCACATAAAACAGTGTGGCTTGGCCATTTGGTCTGGATAGCCATAAAAGGTAATAAAATTCCCTGCCAAATGGTGTTTCTGCAAATCTATGTAAATCACATATATCCTACATCCTATAAATTTTGCGATTTACCTAGATTTGCAGAATCTCAGTAGCATATTAGACTACATCCCCTAATATTAGCATATTAGGTCACACACTCATTAGCATATTAGGCCACACCCTCTAGGATCATCAAGTGCAAACTGAACGGTGACAGTAACTTTTCCAGGCCCTGCAGCAATTCTGGCCAGCCAGCCAGGCCCCAGGGAGGCTGCTGCACAGCATGGCTGGGCCCCACAATCCTCACTGGCCATCCAGGCCCCAGGGAGGCTGCCGTATGGCTCGGTTCGGCCCAGCAATCCCCGAGGGTCACACCAAGTGACCTTGAGGACCATATATGGCCCTCAGGATGGAGGTTCCCCACCCCTGAATTACAGCTTCCACAAGCCTCCGGGGTGGGGAGAGGGGAGATGCGGAGAATGAAGGGTGTGAGAATGCTAAATTCTGTGCTGTCTCCTCGCTGTCCTCAACCAAATGCCTGTTGGAACATCTCTGCTTTGCGTGCCCTGCAGAAAGGTAGCAGATCCCACAGGGCATGGACAGCCCATGGCGACCCTTGTGCCCTCTAAGCTGGAACAAAAATTCTACTTTTATTGGCATTAAAGTTGTGAGATGTGTTTGTGTATATATTCTCACTGGCTGGCTATTCTCACACACACATATATTGGCCACTGTGTGACACAGAGTGTTGAACTGGATGGTTCATTGGCCTGATCCAACATGGCTTCTCCTATGTTCTTATGTGACAGAGTGTTGGATTGGATGGGCCAGCGGCCTGATCCAACATGGCTTCTCTTATGTTCTTCTGTGACACAGAGTGTTGGACTGGATGGTTCATTGGCCTGATCCAACGTGGCTTCTCTTATGTTCTTCTGTGACACAGAGTGTTGGACTGGTTGGTTCATTGGCCTGATCCAACATGACTTCTCATGTTCTTATCTGACACAGAGTGTTGGACTGGATGGGCCACTGGCCTGATCCAACGTGGCTTCTCTTATGTTCTTCTGTGACACAGCGTGTTGGACTGGATGGGCCACTGGCCTGATCCAACATGGCTTCTCTTATCTTCTTATGTGACACAGAGTGTTGGACTGGATGGGCCATTGGCCTGATCCAACATGGCTTCTCTTATGCTCTTATGTGACACAGAGAGTTGGACTGGATGGGCCACTGGCCTGATCCAACGTGGCTTCTCTTATGTTCTTCTGTGACACAGCGTGTTGGACTGGATGGGCCACTGGCCTGATCCAACATGGCTTCTCTTATCTTCTTATGTGACACAGAGTGTTGGACTGGATGGGCCACTGGCCTGATCCAACATGGCTTCTCTTATGCTCTTATGTGACACAGAGTGTTGGACTGGATGGTTCATTGGCCTGATCCAACAGGGCTTCTCTTATGTTCTTATGTGACACAGAGTGTTGGACTGGATGGGCCACTGGCGTGATCCAACATGGCTTCTCTTATCTTCTTATGTGACACAGAGTGTTGGACTGGATGGGCCATTGGCCTGATCCAACATGGCTTCTCTTATGTTCTTAGGTACTGCGTAAATCAGTTTGCTCTGGAGCCATTTTTCCTGAGCTAAGAGCACCGTGGCGCAGAGTGGTAAGGCTGCAGTACTGCAGTCGGAGCCCTCTGCTCACAACCCGAGTTCAAGCCCGGCGGAAGCTGGGTTCAGGGAGCCGACTTAAGGTTGACTCAGCCTTCCATCCTTCCGAGGTCAGTAAAATGAGGACCCAGCTTGCTGGGGGGGGGGGGGGAAGTGTAGATGACTGGGGAAGACAATGGCAAAACCCCCGGTAAAAAGTCTGCCGTGAAAAGGTTGTGAAAGCAACGTTACCCCAGAGTCGGAAACGACTGGTGCTTGAACAGGGGATTATCTTTACCTTTAAGGCAAAAATGCGTGAGCTGGAGGCTAAAAATGTGTGAGCCAGCACGGCTTAGAAGGAACGTTGATGCCTAAATGCATGAAAGCCATCAGCTTCTCGCAAACAAAAGCATCCAGGGTAGGAGAAACCCTTGTGAAGATTTTCGTGTGCCTTGCAGGCTCCGCCTCTAAGCTTGGCTCGGGACAAGCTGCTGCCGGAACAAGCCACAGGAATCAACCACTTCAAAAGGGGATGAGACAGATTCAGGAGGAGAGGTCTATCAATGGCTACGAGCCACAGTGATTTGAGGGGAACCTCCACGTTCAGAGGCGGTAGGCCCGGAGGGAGGCAAAACACGCACACGAAACAGGACCAGCCAGCCCACGGACATCTGCAACCCTCCCTTACCTTATGCAACCGTCCGCCGCCATCCCCAAGAAAGGCAATCGTGTGGCCCGCTTCCGCCATGGCCGCCACAGCCGTCAGTCTCGGCACAGTGGCAAGGAGAGCCTCAGCCACCAGTGGCACCCGGCTGGCAATGGGACTAGGAGTGTGTTCATCACCGCAAGGGTAAGCTTCGGGGGACTCCTGGAAATAAAAATCAACAATCAAGTCGCTACATGCACTGTTGGTGGTCATGCCTTAAAATACAGTTCTTTTGGCAACAGATGATCGACAAAACGCAACTAATGCTTTCGATAAAGATTCCTAAAGTTCCAGAGGCCATCTTATTGAATCACTGGACTGTTAAAAAATGTAGATAAGACATAAAAACCCTATTAGCAAGATTGCCAAAACCCTACTAGCAAGAAAATAGAGAGATGCAAAATTACCTTAAGCTACAGAGAAAAACCTCTCTTTTCTCCACTGGCTGAGACTCCTCCCTTCGGGGGGGAGGCAAAGATTGTTTTTTTTTCAGGCTCTCTCAATCGTACAGCAGAGCTACTGAACCAAGCCTCTCTCTCTTCTATTGGCTGAGGTACAATAACATCTGGGAATGCTTTATTTACTGTAAATTAGCTTTTTGGCTGGTATTATTCTACTTCATTGTTAGCTTATGAGAAAAAAATTATAATCCCATGGTACCCAGTTGTTACTTTTCTCACTCAACCGGATATTGTACCGAGTAACGCTTCGTTTAGTAATCTGATTTATTTTTAAGAATATCCCTCTATAACAGATTGTTATCTATGACATTAACACCTACTACTGTATGTAAATTTTGTTCATACAGCTTTATCAATTCCTTTGGTATTCGATTTATATGCAAACAAATTTCGGTTTTGTACAGTACATACTGCAACACTTTTCATCAGGGCAATTCTTTAATAAAAAATGTAAATTTGGACAAAAAACAACACACACAATCTAGTTACAAGCGGAAAATCTGGAATGCAGCCGCCTCCGGGGCAGGGCGGCGGTTACGATAAGCTCTCGTCCCAGAAAAGGAAAGCCTTTGTCGCCCACTGGCTCTCACCTTGGGTAGGGTGTTGCATTGGGACGTCACGCCGTACTCTATGGCTGCCTCCTCCTTCCCGGAGGGGCCCTTCCCAGCCGAGGTGTAGCACAGGCGCCGCGTCCGCTCCATGGCGGCGTTGACCTCCCTCAAGCTGTACGCGCACAGTGCCGTTTGGGTTGTTGGGGACGCGGTGGAGCCTTGGCCGGCAGCCAGGACTACAAAGAGCGTCGCCCCTTCCCCTGGAAACCCAGAGGCCAAATGCACGGCCCGAGCCAGGTTGTAAACACGCCCCTTGGCGTCCCGGCACTCCAGGGGGAGCTCAACGTAGGAGTAGAGGTTGGTGTCTTCCATACAGCTCCGAGAGAGGTAGGCACGGTACTCCATCTGTGCCTTCGCCCCTCGCCGGGAGAACAGGAAGTAGACGTAGTCCCCGGAAGCAAAGGCGCCGGCGTAGGTGTTGTTGTAGTCCGAGAAGTCGCCCACCACCAGCTTGCCCATTCCCTCGTTGGAGAACGCCTGCGGTCCTTCCAACTGCCGGATGGTGAACGGCGGGATCCCACCCGAGAGCTTGGCCGTCAGCCCACGCCCCACAAAAAGCAGGTCTCGGTCGCCATGCTGCCCCACCAAGCCCACGGTGGAGACGCGGGGCTCGTTGGCCGCCACAAATTGGTTGTCACCGGGATCCTCGGGGCGATATAGCGCTTGAGAGATGTTTACCAGGGCTCTTTTCTCACACACCCCTTGGAAGAGCTGCCCGCAGACCACCAGCTCCCCGGCACGTTCGTTGGGCAACAGCAGCTTGTTCGTGTTGTCGGTGGACCGCGCCTGGGGGCAATCGCCAGGGTCCCGGAAAGGAAGGCACTCCGGGCTATCGTTGGCCGGCCCGGTGCCCACGTGCTCCACCAACCCGAGCTCAGGGCTCAGCTGGAATAAGGCGTTGACAGCACCCACGTACAGCATCCCCGTATCCCGGGCTCGGGCCAGATGATTGAAGGTGGTGTTGAGAAAGAAGAAAGATGGGTAGGCAGGAGGACGGGCAGCCAGGTACGAGGGCAACAGGAGCGTCAGCGCCACCGTGAGGGGTGGCAACAGGCGGCCGAGGGACATGGCCGGATCCTAGACAAAGGAAGAAGAAAAAAGGTTCAGCTGTACAGTTCATCAACACAGAAAACTGAAGTACTGGTTGCTCTCAAGGATCTGGCAAGTCCCAGAAATGTTGCCCCGCTGGTGGACCTCCCTGTGGCCAGGGGTGGAATTCTAGCAGGAGCTCCTTTGCATATTAGGCTACACACACCTGATGCAGCCAATCCTCCAAGAGCTTACAAAAAAGAGCCTTGTAAGCTTTTGGAGGATTGGCTACATCGGGGGGGGGGGGGGGGAGTGACCTAATATGCAAAGGAGCTCCTGCTAGAATTCCTCCCCTCCTTATGACATCTAGGTTTTGACCACCTTGTGGCATGACACAGAGGGTGGACTGGAGGGGCCATTGGCCTGATCCAACATGGCTTCTCTTACGTTCTTATGTCTGGGGCAGTTATGCTCAGTATTTTTTGTGTTTGGGGGACAAAAGTGGGAGGGCTTCTGGAGTTCTGGCCCTGCTGGTGGACTTCCTGCTGGTTAGCTTCCAGGTAGAATATTAGACTGGATGGGCCACTGGCCTGATCCAACATGGCTTCCCTTATGTTCTTATGTCTGCGACAGTGATGCTCTGTATTCTTTGTGTTTGGTGGAAAAAAGTGGGAGGGCTTCCAGAGTTCTGGCCCTGCTGGTGAACCTCCTGATGGCATCTGGGTTTTGGCCACTGTGTGGCACAGATTGCTGGACTGGATGGACCACTGGCCTTGATCCAACAAGGCCTCCCTGTGACCTGGGTTCTGAAGGCCCAAAATCCAAACAGCACTCTCTCCCTGCCAGCAACTGTGCTGTGGGCATACAGGGAATCCAATCCAAGGACATGTGAAAAAGAAGAATTGGATTTATACCCCGCCCTTCACAACTTGAAAGAGTCTCAGAGCAGCTTACAATCTCCTTTCCCTTCCTCTCCCCACAGCAAGACACCCTGGGAGCAGTGTTCCCCCTCAGTTAGTGTGAGCTAGCTCAGTTTCTCAGCCTCTGGCTCACACGTTTTAGTCCTAGCTCAGGAAGGATGGCCCCAGATCAAACTAATTTATGCAGTAGCTCACAAAGTAGAATTTTTGCTCACAAGGCTCCACAGCTTAGAGGGAACACGGCCTGTGAGGCAGGTGGGGTTGAGAGAGCTCTTGAGAGAACTGCTCTGAAAGAACAGCGACTGGCCAAAGGTCACTCAGCTGGCTGCATATGGAGGAATCAAACCCAGTTCTCCAGCTTAGAGTCCACCCCTCTTAACTGCTACACCAAACCAGCTTTCACTGTGAACCTGTCCGTCTTGCCTCCGTTTGCGCCAAGGCACTGTCTGCTATAGTTATAGCCAGGGGTGGAATTCTAGCAGGAGGTCCTTAGCATATTAGGCCATATGCCCCTGATGTAGCCAATCCGCCAAGAGCTTACAAAAAAGAGCCTTGTAAGCTCTTGGAGGATTGGCTACATCAGGGGGTGTGGCCTAATAGGCAAATGACCTCCTGCAAGCATTCCAACCCTGTTTATAGCCCTCCTCTGCAGTAGCTCTATAGCCCAGACTACCCTGATCTCGTCAGAGCTCTGCAGCTAAGCAGGGTAAAGACCACAGTGGGTGGGAGACCACCAAGGAAGACCAAAGCTGCTACACAGAGCAGCTCATCGCTTGTCTCGGAAAGCCCCATGGGCCTGAGGTTGCCGCAAAGTCACTTGGAACTTAGTAAAGTGCAATTTGCCCTGACTTGGATGGCTCAGGCTAGCCTCTTCAGAACTGGGAAGCTAATCAGCCAAGGTTACTTCTTGGATGGGAGACCATCAAGAAAGTTCATAAGAACATAAGAGAAGCCTTGTTGGATCAGGCCAATGGCCTATCCAGTCCAACACTCTGTGTCACACAGTGGCCAAAATAAACAAATGCCATCAGGAGGTCCACCAGTGGGGCTAGAAGCCCTCCTACTGTGACCCCCACAAGCACCAAGAATACAGAGCATCAGTGCCCCAGACAGAGTTCCAACAATACACTGTGGCTAATAGCCACTGATGGACCTCTGCTCCTCATGCTTATCCAATCCCCTCTTGAAGGTGGCTATGCTTGTAGCTGCCGCCACCTCCTGCGGCAGTGAATTCCACGTGCTCATCACCCTTTGGGTGAAGGACTTCCTTTTAAGGTTCAAGGTTGCTACGCCGAGGCAGGCAATGGCAAGCCACCTCTGTTTGTCTGATTTTGTCGGATCTCAGAAGCTAAACAGAGATAGCCCCAGGCTAGCCTGATCTTACTAGATCAGAAGCTAAACAAGGTTGGCCCCAGTTAGAACTTGGAAGAGAGCCCACCAAGGAAGCCCAGGGTTGCTACGCAGAGGCAGGCAATGGCAAGCCACCTGTTTGTCTGATTTTGTCAGATCTCAAGCTAAGCAGAGTTGGCCCCAGGCTAGCCTGATCTTATCATATCAGAAGCTAAACAAGGTTGGCCCCAGTTAAAACTTGGAAGAGAGACCACCAAGCAAGCCCAGGGTTGCTACCAGAGGTAGGCAATGGCAGACCACCTCTGTTCATCTCTTCTCTTGACCTGGATGGCCCAGGCTAGCCTTACCTTACCAGATCACAAAAGTTAAGCAGGGACGGCTCTGGTTCGTACTTGGAAGGGAGACCATCAAGGATGTCCGGGGTTGCTACGCAGAGGCAGGCAATGGCAAACCATCCATGTTGGTCTCTCGCCCTGACCTGGATGGCCCAGGCTAGCCTGATCTCATCAGATCTTGGAAGCTAAGCAGTTACTTAGATCATGGAAGCTAAGCAGTATTTGGATGGTTAACCACCAAGGAAGTCCAGGGTTGCTACGCAGAGGCAGGCAATGGCATACCACCTCTGATTGTTTCTCTCCTGACCTGGATGGCCCAGGTTTGCCCAATCTTGTCAGATCTTGGAAGCTACAGAATATCAGCCCTGGTTAGTCCTTGGATGGGAGACCACCAAAGTGAAGGGTGGCTACGCAGAGGCAGGCAATGGCACACCCACCTCTGTTTGTCTCTCTTGCCTTGACTTGGATGGCCCAGGCTATCTCGGAAGCTAATCAGGGTCAGCCCTGGTTACTACTTGAATGGGAGACCACCAGGGAAGTTCAGGGTTGCTATGCAGAGGCAGGCAATAGCAAACCACCTCTGTTCGTCTTGTGCCTTGGGAACCCTGTGCCAGGGGTGTCAAACATGTGGCCCAGGGGCCGAATCAGGCCCCTGGACAGCTGCTATCAGGCCCCAGAGCAATTGGCTGTCATCTGCTTCCTTCTCCGTCTCTCTCGTTCCTTCTGCATAACAGCTTGCTTAGCAAGGCTTGCTCAATTGCACAGGAGCTACAGAACAAAACCTCTCTTTTCTCCACTGGCTGAGACTCCTCCCTTGGGGGGTGGAAGACAAAGCTTTTTTTTTCAGGCTCTCTCTCTACTGAGCCAAGCCTCTCTCTCTCTTCTATTGGCTGAGGTTCCACTCCCTCCTGGTCCCCTGGGGAAGGAAAGAAAGAGCCAGTTCCCAGTTCCCTGCATCCCATGGGAGAAATACAAAGAAAGCACCTTTAAGACCAACCAGTGCTAATGTTTTAAACACGTTTTAAGGTTTTTTTTAAAAAAAATTGTGTTTGTCTGTATCCTTTATAAAGTTTATATCTCTCCTACCCAATCTTAAATAGGTACACACGTGGCCCGGCCCAGCATGGCCCGGCCCGACAAGGTCTCATTTATGTCAGATCCGGCCCTCGTAACAAATGAGTTTGATACCCCTGGTTTATGCCGCCAAGTCAACTGTGACTGGAGGGTGCTTTTCACACATATGATGTTGGCATAAATGTTCTCAATCCTGCCAAATGCATGTTTAAGGGGCAAAAGCTGGATTTCTGAATGCCAGCAGAGATTACAAATTGGAGGATCAGGCAGGCAGCAAGAGTAGGGCTTGACTAATCCGCTACAAAGAAAGGGGTTTTTTCTGGAGCATGCTGTCAGGGCCCGGGTGTCGCTCACGCACAATCATTTCAAGCAAAACACAGAAGCCCCGAAAGCCTCTGACAACTCTCTCCTCTCCTTGATCTGCAGCGCCTCTCTGCTAGATGTTTCTCTGCCCCTTCTCATATCCCAGACTCAGCCACTCATACCACCGCCCCCCACCCCCAAAGGCAAAGGACGCTAAGCAATTACTCCAGTTCACCGCCTCTTTCCCCCTCTTCTGATTCTAGGGCACCACACTTTGCTCCAGGTCATAAGAACATAAGAGAAGCCATGTTGGATCAGACCAGTGGCCCATCCAGTTCAACACTCTGTGTCACATAAGAACATAAGAGAAGCCATGTTGGATCAGGCCAGTGGCCCATCCAGTCCAACACTCTGTGTCACATAAGAACATAAGAGAAGCCATGTTGGATCAGGCCAGTGGCCCATCCAGTCCAACACTGTGTCACACAGTGGCCAAAAAAACCCCAGGTGCCATCAGGAGGTCCATCAGTGGGGCCAGGACACTAGAAGCCCTCCCACTGTGCCCCCCTCCAAGCACCAAGAAGACAGAGCATCACTGCCACACACATAAGAGAAGCCATGTTGGATCAGGCCAGTGGCCCATCCAGTCCAACACTCTGTGTCACACAGTGGCCCAAAAAAATCAGGTGCCATCAGGAGGTCCATCAGTGGAGCCAGGACACTAAAAGCCCTCCCACTGTGCCCCCCCCCACCAAGCACCAAGAATACAGAGCATCACTGCCCCAGACAGAGAGTTCCAACAATAGGCTATGGCTAATAGCCTCTGATAGACCTCTGCTCGAGATGTTGATCCAATCCCCCCTTGAAGCTGGCTATGCTTGTAGCCGCCGCCACCTCCTGTGGCAGTGAATTCCACATGTTAATCACCCTTTGGGTGAAGGACTTCCTTTTATCCGTTCTAACCCAACTGTTCAGCAATTTCATTGAGTGTCCACGAGTTCTCATATTTTGAAAAACGGAGAAAAGTACTTCTTTCTCTACCTTCTCTATCCCATGCATCTTGTCAACCTCTATCACGTCACCCCTCAGTCAACGTTTCTTCAAACTAAAGAGCTCCAAGAGTTTAAACCTTTCTTCATAGGGAAAGGGCTTTTTCCGTAGCATGAACTCCATTGCATATTAGGCGCTACACACCCCTGATGTAGCCAATCCTCCTGGAGCTTACAGGAGGCCCCATACTAAGAGCCCTGTAAACTCTTGGAGGATTGGCTACATCAGGGGTGTGTGGCCTAATATGTATGCAAAGGAATTCCTGCTACGAAAAATAGCCCTGTTTTGCTATGTCTTAAAAGTCTACAATCAGTGCCAAGAGGGAACCGGACGAAAAGACATTTGTGGAAAGACGGGTGGGGGTCGTCTTTAGAGACAGCACTCCCCCTTCCCTTTCCTGACCTCCGCTAGGATTGAGCGACAGTGACAAGGCGATTAGAGCCCCCCCCGTCCCACTGGAATTAATTCCACTTCCTAGGCGAGCTCACCGCTCAGACGCCAGATGCGAGAGAGAGTGGCTATGGAGAGGACAAGGGCGGCAGGCGGAAGCGCCTACGGGCAGTGCCCTGGGTCTGCCCCAACCCTCACGTCTATTGTTACCAGTTTCACTTACAGACCTGCAGAGACGGCGAGGACAGAAACCCCTTTCAAAAAAAGAAAAACTCAGGCCCCCAAGCAACCATGGGGAAAATGCAATTGTCAGGGTCCAGGATAATTTTGTAGAAAAGGAGGTGCTGAAGCTCATTAGCGCAACTCATTTTCATATGCCACACACACCCCTGACATCACCGGGAGGCGTACTAAATTCTATCAGCTCAGCATCTGCCTTTTTTGCTAAAAAAGAACTCTTCAAAGGTTTTTATCGATTAACTATATTGACAATACAGAATGGCTATATGATGAAGCATTTTAGCAACCTCCAACAGAAATTAATGAGCATATAAACCCAATAAATCCTGTACAACGTGGCTAGAAAATTCAACATAACAATATCATCAAGAGTAAAAGACTACTTTGTGTAACCAAAATAATACACAAAATATTTTCCAAAAACTGATTCTGAGGTACTGTCTGACTGCACCCCATATCTGATAATGATAATAAGAAATATGAAATGAGAAAGAAAATGAGCTAAAATTGACATAAAAATAATAAAAAGTAAGTAAGAGATAAATAAAATTAATAATAAATCCAATTCAAAGATTCAGAGAGAAAGAATTTGTCTGAGAGCTGCCTGATAGGACGGCATCTACCTTAAAATGCTTCCTGTATCAGAACTGTCATCATAAAACCTTCCTCCCCTCATACTTTTTAAATTACTTTCTCCTCTGTGGCCACAGTGGCATGAGGAAGATTTCCGTCTGTCTGCTTTCTATGTTTTGGTTATTTTCACATTTTTTGTGGGGAGAAAATATTAGAAAGTCTGTCAAACTTAAGAGTTCAGCAAAATTCTCACAGGGGGGTTGAACAGTGGAGCCCAGAAGCAAGTATTTGTGTGTGTGTGTGGGGGGGAGAACACAATAAATTTAGAGGCTCCAGAGCTCTGCTCCTGTAGAGCCAGTTTGGTATAGTGGTGAAGTATGCAGGCTCTTATCTCCTCCACTTGCAGCTGCTGGAATGGCCCTGGGTCAGCCATAGCTCTGGCAGAGGTTGTCCTTGAAAGGGCAGCTTCTGTCAGAGCCCTCTCAGCCCCACCCACCTCACAGGGTGTCTGTTGTGGGGGAGGAAAATAAAGGCGATTGTGAGCCACTCTGAGATTCGGAGTGGAGGGCGGGATATAAATCCAGTATCATCTTCTTCTGTGAGCTCCTGCCAAAAACGAGGCCTGGCGAGGGTGGTTTAATGTTTTGCACTTTTATTGGGTTTTTTTTTTTTAAAGCCAATGCCTTTTTTAAAAGGCAAGGAAATCGGCTATCCAGCTCCACAGGTTTTGCCCTCTCCGGCGGCAGCCAGAATAAACTAGGAGTCTGCTGGAACACAAACACACACCCGACGCACCCTCCACACAGGCGAAAAGGTGCTGCAAACATCAGGAAGAGCAGAAACAACATTTGGGTGTAGTTCAGGCAGTGGCAGCCAGCGTCTAAGAGAAGGCCCCTCCCCAGCCACTCTGTACCAATTCCCCCAGAGCCAGCTGTTGCGTGAACACACAGCTTCGGAAGGTGTCTTTCCCCCATCTTCCCCCACACACTCTGGTAGTACTCCCAACTCAGCCATTTGCAGACACACAAATCCGGATCCGCAAAGCAGACAAACCCGCAAAGCCGCCTGTTAGAGCGAGCCGTGGGGGGGGGGGGGGGGGCTTGCAGGGAGGGGGGTGGGAAAGACATCTAACATCTTGGCCAAGAATCAAGCCTTCTGTCTCTTCACTCCCAGCCCCAAGTCCCAAGGGGGGGGGAGGAAGCAGAGAGACGTGCCCCTTCCCCCAGCCCTTCTCTCCTGGCAACAGCTGGAAAGGAGCAGAGGGCCCACACCCAGGTGCTAATGCTGTCCCCCCTCCCCAATCCCTGTGGGGGAGAGGAAGGAGGGAGACTCACACAGAGGACGGTACAGGGGTGGGGTTGCTAGGAGAAACAAAAGGGCACTGCCGGCGCCCACCCCCACCCCAGACACGGAGGAAAATAAGGGATCTTTGCTCCCAATTCAACAGTCGCTTCCCTAAGCGCTAATCTATCACCGAAGATTTTCACAATGTCGGGATCCGAGATAACTCGCCCGGCCAGCACTGTGACATCCCGTGACATACATCCCCCTCGCACGGAGAACCCTGGAGTCCTGGGTCTTCTGTGTTTCCCCCCAAAAGACTCTTCCCACAAACCCCTCCACCCTCCCCTGGCCCGGCCAGCACTGCCCATGAGACAAACATCCCCCTCGCACACAGAACCCTGGAGTCCTGGGTCTTCTCCTGTGTTTTGCCCCAAAAGACTCTTCCCACACACCCCTCTGCCCTTCCCCGACAGCGCTGCTTCACCGGCTCACCCGTCGACCGCTCGAGGCGCATCTCAGCTCCCACATGGTCGCGTCAAAGGGGGGTGCAGAGTGGACATCCCTAGACAGGGAGGGAAAGAGAGAAGACTGAATCAGCGCAGAACGGGGAGACCGCGAGTCAGTCCGAGCCCGCCTCAATGACCGCTGTGATAACCCACCAGCCGGATCAAAGCCCCCACTGTTTCCCCTCCCGGCCTGCGCCATCTCAGACCCTCGCAGGGGCTCAAGGGACCCATTATCTGGAGGAAAGAGAGCGCTCACAAAACATCCACCCACACGGCACTGGCACACACCCACCCCAGAGGGAAAGTAATGGGGCAGGGGGAGAGGAGGGGGGCTGAGGCTACAGCATGAAGCACTGGCACATGCACACACAGGCACCAACAGAGAGAAAGAAATAGGGCAGGGGGGCTGAGGCAACAGAACGAAGGGCAGCCAGCGGCCCTGGCCGGCAGGGGAGGGGGGCACATCAGCTGATTTGACAGCTGCGAGAAGAGGGGGCTGTCACAAGGAGGAACCGACAGGTCGGGGTTCTGGGGGGGGGGGGGGACACACACAGAGGAGTCCCTTATCCTCTGGAGTTATTGATAAGCGGCTGGCCAGGAAGGAGGGGGGAAAAGAGAGCAGTTGGGTGCAGCCAGGCTTGGCCGGAGGGATCTCTTTTTTGGGGGGGGGGGTGTGCAGAGAGATTAGAGTCTGTCCCACAAGGTTTCAGTACAAAGAATCGTAGAATCATAGCCTTGGAAGGGGACCAACGTTCCCTCTACGCTGCTGCGGAGTCTTGTGAGCAAAAATTCTACTTCGCGAGCAACTGGCATTAAAGTGGGGAGCTCCTGCATCAATATGTTTGCTCTGGGGCCGTGTTTCCTGAGCTAAGACAAAAATGTGTGAGCTGGAGGCTAAAAAACTATGAGCTTAGCTCTACCTCTGCTTAGAGGGAATGTTGGAAGGGATCTAGTCTGGAGGTCCGCAGCCCCCAGTCCATGGCCTGTTAGCAACCGTTGTATAATTACGTAATAATAATAATAATACAACGACGCTGGATTTATATCCTGCCCTCCACTCAAAATCTCAGAGCGGTTCACAATTTCTTTTATCTTCCTCCCCCACAACAGACACCCTGTGTGAGGTGGGTGGGGCTGAGAGAGCTCTGACAGAAGCCGCCCTTTCAAGGACAACTCCTGCGAGAGCTACGGCTGACCCAAGGCCATTCCAGCAGCTGCAAGCGGAGGAGTGGGGGAATCAAACCCGGTTCTCCCAGACAAGAGTCCACACACTTCACCACCACACCAAAATAAAGTGCACTATTGTATCATCCCGAAACCATCACACACAGTCCGTGGAAAGATTGTCTCCCACAAAACCGGTCCCCAGTGCCAAAATGTTTGAGGACCGCTGATCTAGTCCAACCCCTTGTACAATGCAGGGACTTCACAAATACCTCCTCCTAAAATCACAGGATCAGCATTGCTATCAGTTGGCCATGTTTAGAAACCTCCAAGGAAGAAGAGCCTGCCACCTCCCGAGGAAACCTGTTCCACTGAGGAACTGCTCTGTCAGAAAGTTCTTCCTAATGTTTAGCAAGAAACATTTGTGATTTAATTGATTCCAGCCAGACACAGGCCGTCTTTGATGGTGGGCAAAGGCCGGGGAACATAGAACCAGAAGGCTATTCCAAGGGTCATAGAATCAGAGTTGGAAGAGACCTCCAGGGTCATCCAGTCCAACCCCCTGCACCATGCAAAACTTCACAAATACCTCCCCCTAAAATCACAGGATCTTCATTGCTGTCAGCTACCTAGCCTGTGTTGCAAAACCTCCAAAGAAGGAGAGCGCACCAACTCCCAAGGAAGCCTGTTCCACTGAGGAACCACTCTAAGTGTCAGGAAGTTCTTCCTCGTGTTGAGCTGGAAACTCTTCTGCTTTAATTTCAACTGTTGGTTCTGGTCTGACCTTCTGGGGCCACAGAAAACAATTCCACACCATCCTCTATAGGACAGTCCTTCCAAGTACTTGAAGATGGTGATCCCATCACCTCTCAGCCGCCTCCTCTCCAGGCTAAACATCCCCAGCTCCTTCAACCTTTCTTCAAAGGACTCGGTCTCCAGACTCCTCACAGGAAGGTATAAGGACGGACAACTGAGAAACTGTCTCCCAAATCTTTTGTGGGCTGTTTCAATTTCTACGGTCGCCAGCCTCCTGACAGCACCTGGAGATCTCCTGCGACGACAACTTTTCTGAGGGCAACCAAGATCAGTTCTCCTGGGCCGTTTTCCCACTTATCTTACCCCGGAGCGACGTCCCTCTTCACTGCACTGCGCGGATTTCGCACAAACTGCTGCGCAGCACCAGGAAGAGCCGCGTAGTCCCGGGGCTTTTGCGTCGCAAATGTAAACTGCTTTTTGGCGGTTTACATTTGCGACGCAAAAGCCCCGGGACTACGCGGCTCTTCCTGGTGCTGCGCAGCAGTTTGTGCGAAATCCGCGCAGACGCAGCGCGGTGAAGAGGGACGTCGCTCCGGGGTAAGGTAAGTGGGAAAACGGCCCTGGAGAAAATGGCTGCCGTGGAGGGTGGGCCCTACAGCTTTGTATCCGGCTGAGATTCATCCCTCCCAGGCTCCAACCCTCAAATCTCCGGCAGCCGCCCTACCTTCCCCACCTTCCCCAAAAGAAGCGAGACATTAAGGCCTGAGGGAGCGGGGAGGCGGGGCCTGCCAAACAGCAGCCCCCTTTCCCGAGTAACATGGGGCCCAGTTCACGAGGAAGCTCTCCCATACAGAGTCGCAATGAGCTCCAAATGATTTTTGACAAAGTTTGTCTTGCGCTTCCCAGTGGATTGGGCTTCCCTTGTTTGGTTTGAGGGGGGGGTTGCCCTTGCTCATTCCCAGAATACCTCACAGGGTGTCTGTTGTGCGGGAGGAAGATAAAGGAGATTGCGATCGCTCTGAGATTCAGAGAATAGGGAGGGATATAAATTCAATATAATCATCATCATCATCATCTCATGCTCAAGTCGGAATACAGCCAGTCACCTTTGGAGCACGTAAAAGGCTACTCTTGAGAGAGCAAACGTTTGCCTAGATCAGGGTGGCCAAACGTGCTTAAGTTAAAAGTGTGCCAGTTTGGTGTAGTGGTTCAGCGTGCAGAGTCTTATCTGGGAGAACCGGGTTTGATTCCCCACTCCTCCACTTGCAGCTGCTGGAATGACCTTGGGTCAGCCATAGCTCTTGCAGAGCTGTCCTTGAAAGGGCAGCTTCTGTCAGAGCTCTCTCAGCCCCATCTACCTCACAGGGTGTCTGTTGTGTGTGGGGAGGGAGGTAAATGCACTGGTGAGCCACTCTGAGACACTGAGGTTCAGAGTAAAGGGCGAGATATAAATCCAATATCATCATCTTCATCTTAACATTAACAGCCTCGTAGAATAAATGTCAGATGTTTGAGAGCCACAAAACATGAACATCGGAGGGAGGGAGAGAGGGAGAGAGGGAGAGAGGAAGGAAGGAAGGAAGGAAGGAAGGAAGGAAGGAAGGAAGGAAGGAAGGAAGGAAGGAAGGAAGGAAGGAAGGAAGGAAGGAAGGAAGGAAGGAAGGAAGGAAGGAAGGAGAAGATATTGGATTTATATCCCACCCTATACTCTGAATCTCAGAGCGGTCACAATCTCCTTTACCTTCCTCCCCCCCCCCACACACACACACACAACAAACACCCTGTGAGGCAGGTGGAGCAAAGAGAGCTCTTACAGCAGCTGCCCTTTCAAAGACAACTCCTACGAAAGCTATGGCTGACCCAAGGCCATTCTAGCAGGGGCAAGAGGTGGAGTGGGGAATCAAACCCGGTTCTCCCAGATAAGAGTCCACACACTTCACCACTACATCAAACAGGAAGGAAGGAAAATAGATAGAAGAGAGGTAGAAAGAAAGCAACTTTCACTTAAAAATGCATTCTCTGAGCCGCTGGCTGGCTTGTCTTGGAGAAGTGATTTAAAGAGACAAATGTCTTCTCCGACAGAGTGAGGTGGGGGCCTCCAGAACCACACAATATGTGAGAAAGAGCCACATGTGGTTCCCGAGCCACAATCTGGCCCCCCCGCCCCCCCCGCTTAGATTCCAGGCAGACTCCACCCCAGCAATAAGGCAGATGATGCCCATGCCCACTGGAGACCTGCTGTTCCATGCCTTGCTTCACTGCCAGCTCTCCCCCCACCCGTCCCGATTTCCATCCTTAATCCTCACCAGATGCCCACCCCCCTCCTGGCATTCCCAGGCAACTAATACACACTCCCAGCCATTATAGCACCAGCGATCCCATTAAAGCTCCATCGATCTTCCTTTGCTGGCTCCAGGAAGCTCTAGTGGGGCATTCCAGCTGAACAGGGGTGAGGAATGACTCCCCCTATAAAAGGGGTGGCGGCTTAAGGTTATTAACTGTGCGTGGAAAGTGGGGAAAGCAGGGGCGGGGAGAGGGGACCACAAGTCCAGACAGCTGAAATGCAGAACCAGCTTAGCGTAGTTGCTAAAGCATCAGACTAGGACAAGGGTAGACAAACCGTGGCTCTTCCGCACATATTGCGTGGCTCTTTTTTTAAAAAAAATTAATATTTATAGTTTATTCGTTTTATACAGTTCTACAAAAGTTCAGTAATTCCATACAAAAAGAATAAAAAACAAAGAACAAAGGTAGTTCTATAACAATCACTTAGCATTTACCGTTTATCTTTTGGTTTCAGATCCGATTTTTCTTCACTTTGTGTGGCTCTTGAAGCCCCCGCCACACTGTTAGCCAAACAGAGTGAAAGCATTTCTCACTTTAAATCACTTCTCCAAGCCAAGCCAGCCTGCAGCTTGGGGAATACATTTAAAGTTGCTTTCTTTTCACCTCCCCCATCTATCTTCCTTCCTTCCTTCCCTCAAACATCTGAAGTTCATGTCTTACAGCTCTCAAAGATCTGACATTTATTCTATGCAGCTCTTATGTTAAGCAAGTTTGGCTACCACTGGACTAAGATCCGAGAAACACAGGTTCAAAGCCCTGTTTCTGCCGCAGAAGCTGGCTGGGTGACCTTTGGGCCGGTCACACACAGGCACTCCGACGGGCCTACCTCACAGGGTTGCTGTGAAGAAAAAATGTAGGAGAGGAGAAGGTCATAAGCCTCTTTGTGTCCCTACTGGAGGGTGAAAGGAAGGATATAAATAAAGAAAATGAAAAGGCAAGGGGCTAGGAAGCAGAGCTCTAGAACCAAGGGAGCCCCGGGAAGGTGAGACAGAATTAAAGAGGGCTGTGCAGGATACCCCCTTAGTTTCATAGTTCTTATAGAAGCTGTATTTACTAACCTTGGTGTCAAGGCAAAGAGCAATGCATCATGATGCAAACGGTGGTCAGTGCTTCCTTCTTCCTCTGATGCCAATAATTAATTCCCTAACCTTTCCCTATGCTGGTCTTACGGGGACTGTTATGCCTAGCTTTTGTTTTTCCAAAAGTCTCCTAGCATGGCTGTGTTGTGAAATGCATCCATACGTAATAAGAGTCACAATAAAGATGTGTAATATTTGTTCATGCCTCACAGCTTTTAAACATCTGGCATTTATTCTATGCGACTTACATTAAACAAGTTTGGCCACCTGTGCTAGACCTTCCCCCGGGGCCTGGACCAACGTGGCCCCACCTGTTTCTCTGCCCCCTGGCAAACACTGCAACTCCCCTCCCCTGCTCTGGCCTCAAACCTCTTCTGCACTACATGCTTCAATGGCCATTATGACTCTCTGATTCTCCTCCACCCCCCAGTGCCCACGGTCAAGCCTTGTCCTCGACCAAGACCTCCCCGAACCGGCAAAGGGCTGGCCAGTGTCGGGGTCAGCAAGAAGCCGCTGTTCCTTGGCGGGCACCCAGGGCCGCTGCTCCCACAGCGGAAAGCGGGTGTGGGGAAGGCCATGCCAATCCAGGGGCTGGTGAATGTCCCCTTTGTCTCGCAGAAGGGCAGGGACAGAGCCGTCCCTGATAAGAGTCCCAGGGGAAAATGAGAAGCTGTGGATTTGGGAGCTTAGTCACTGGCACGCTTAACCCTACCTGCGCCAAAGCTCGTCCGATAACCGGCGGGCAGGCGTTGCTGAGCGAAGCAACCCGACCTGCCCCTGAGCGTCACCTTCCCGAACTCAGAGCTTGAATTCAGCAGGAGTTCATAGGAGCGCCGCTCCAGAACCTCCAGTCAGGGTCTGCATGCAGGGGGGGGGGGAGTTCTCGCCCCGCTGCACACAGATCAGGGGACACATGCAAAATGAAATATGCGACTGAGCTCCTGCACCTTTCCCCCCTACAAAACGACCCCTGCCTGAACCTATCGCCCAACTAGAGTCACCAAGTCCAACTCAAGGAATAACTGGGGGCTTTGGGGGTGGAGCCAGGAGACTTTGGGGGGTGGAGCCAGGAGCAAGGGTGTGACAAGCACGATTGAACGCCAAAGGAAGTTCTGGTCATCACATCAAAAGGGACCCGCGACGCCTTTGAAATGTCTTCCCTCCATTTGGAAATAATGAAGGATAGGGGCCCTTTCTTTGGGGGCTCACAGAATTGGACCCCCTGGTCCCATCTATTTGAAGTTTGAGAGGTGTTTTGAGGATAGGCACCGGACGCTATGCTGAAAATCTGGTCCCTCTACCTCAAAAAATAGCCCACCCCCAGAGCCCCATGGATCAATTCTCCATTATATGGGACTCACTTTCCATAGGATATAATGGAGCGCCCGGCAGACATTTCCCTCCCCCCCCCCCACTTTCTGATGACCCTGAAGCAGGGGGAGGGACTCCAAACCATGGGATCCCGGGCCCCCACCTGGGGATTAAGACAACACAACCGAAGTTATAGTGACGGAATAACAAAGAATGCATTGAAACAAAATCATGCAAATATGTTCAACAGAAGACTAAGTAGCAATAACAATTCCTCTAAAGTTTCACAGTTCCATCCAAGGAGCCCCAATGAACAGGAGGTCGACTGGATCGTTCCGGCTTCGAATCCTCTTCTAGCATAGGGGGCTCCAACGGCGCCTCTCAACCAAAGGCAAGAGCTCAGAAAAAACATCAAGAGTGTTTCTGACCCATCCGTAAGTTGCAAAAAGCTGCAAAACCCCCACGGTCCTTTTTCAGTGCGTCCAAAGGCTGCGCGTCGAATTCCCGACGGACAAATGGGACAGAAAGCCTCCAGTGAGATTTCAAAACGGCACTAAACCCCAAAAGGCTCGAGGCCTTTGGACGCACTGAAAAAGAACCTTGTGGGTTCCGCAGCTTTTTGCAATTCCTTGATGCGTCAGAAACACTCTTGATATTGTCTCTGAGCTTTTGCCTTTGGTTGAGATGTGCGGTTGGAGCATCCCCCGGTGCTAGAAGAGGATTTGAAGCAGGAGTAATCAAGTCACCCACCTCCTGTTCATTGGGACTCCTTGGATGAAACTTGGGGGATTGCTATTGCTATTTAGTCTTCTATCGAACATATTTGTATGATTTTGTTTCAATACATTCTTAGTTATTCAGTCGCTACAACTTCGGTTGTGCTGTCTTTATCCTACAAGCGACCTCTCCCTTTACCCAATCGGGGACTGGCAACCTTACGCCCGAAGATGGGTGAGAACACTTCACAAGGCAAAAGAATAGGGGAGGGAATCAATGGGGCTTTTTGGTTCCCTTTCTCGGTAGCAGGCTGCGGGGCAGGAAAGCGCACTGGGACTGAAAGAGGGTGTCAAAGCCCGTCAGAGCGTGAAAGGAGAAAAACAGGGTTCGGAAATGTGGGGCAGACGTGAGGGGGATCGCAGCCAACAGCGGGGAAGGCTGGTACCAAGCCACAAATAGCTGTGTGCTCACTCCCCGTGCTGCGGGCATCCAGCCTCCGTCTGCCCAGACAGCCCGTGTGGCGCAGTGGCGAAGAGCATCGAAGCCAGATCTGAGTTCAGATTCCCCAATCGGTCCTAAAACTTCCCAAGAGCCAGCCACTCCACCCTACCTCACAGGGTTGTTGTGAAGGCAAAATACGCTGGGGACCACATACACTGCTCGGGGCTAAACGTTTACAAGCGTTTACGAGAGTCATGGGGTAAAAGGACAAGTCCTCTTGTGGATCAAAAACTGGCTAATTAACAGGAAGCAGAGAGTGAGTATAAATGGGCAGTCTTCGCAGTGGAGGACGGTAAACAGTGGGGTACCAGAGGGCTCAGTACTGGGTCCCATGTTCATTAATGATTTAGAGTTGGGAGTAAGCACAGAAGTGGCTAAGTTTGCAGATGACACTAAATTGTTCAGGGTGGTGAGAACCGGAGAGGATTGTGAGGCACTCCAAAGGAATCTATAAAGGCTGGGCGAGTGAGCGTCAACGTGGCACATGAGGTTCAATGTGGCCAAGTGCAAAGTAATGCACATTGGAGCCAAAATTCCTAACTATAAATACAAGTTGATGGGGTGTGAATTAGCAGAGACTGACCAAGAGAGAGATCTTGGGGTCGTGGTAGATGACTCGCCGAAAATGTTGAGACAGTATGCAACTGCAATAAAAAAGGCCAATGCCGTGCTGGGAATTATTAGGAAGGCAACTGAAAACAAATCAGCGAGTATCATAATGCCTTCCACCACAGCGTAAACATAGGATGATGATGATGATGATGATGATGATATTAGATCTATACCCCCCCAAAACCCTGAATCTCAGAACAGCTTACAATCTCCTATATCTTCTCTCCCCACAACAGACACCCTGTGAGGTGGGTGGGGCTGAGAGGGCTCTCACAGCAGCTGCCCTTTCAAGGACAGAGTCTCAGAGCGGCCTACAATCTCCTTTCCCTTCCTCCCCCACGACAGATATCCTATGAGGTGGGTGGGGCTGAGAGGGCTCTCACAGCAGCTGACCTTTCAAAGACAGTGTCTCAGAGCGGCTCACAATCTCCTTTACCTTCCTCCTCCACAGCAGACACCCTGTGAGGTGGGTGGGGCTGGAGAGGGCTCTCACAGCAGCTGCCCTTTCAAGGACAGAGTCTCAGAGCGGCTCACAATCTCCTTTCCCTCCCCCCCCCCCACAACAGACACCCTGTGAGGTAGATGAAGATATTGGATTTATATCCCGCCCTCCACTCCGAAGAGTCTCAGAGCGGCTCACAATCTCCTTTCCCTTCCTCCCCCACAACAGACACCCTGTGAGGTGGGTGGGGCTGGAGAGGGCTCTCACAGCAGCTGCCCTTTCAAGGACAGAGTCTCAGAGTGGCCTACAATCTCCTTTCCCTTCCTCCCCCACAACAGACACTCTGTGAGGTGGGTGGGGCTGAGAGGGCTCTCACAGCAGCTGCCGTTTCAAGGACAACTCCTGCCAGAGCTATGGCTGACCCAAGGCCATTCCAGCAGATGCAAGTGGAGGAGGGGGGAATCAAACCCGGCTCTCCCAGATAAGAGTCCACACACTTCACCACTATGCCAAACTGGCTCTCCTGGGTAAAGGTTCACAGGCACTGCGACAACATTTCTGTTGCATCTGCATGGAAACACATTGGCACACACAGCGTCAGCAGCACACGCCCACCACTGTGGAAAAGCCAGTTCTCGGCCTGCGCTGCCACCTTCCTCACAGGTTGTGATGCTGTGGTTCTGGACAACGCAGTGGCCAAGCCGGCGCAACCCTGCCGGGAGCTGGGAGAACCATGAGAACGTGGGTGGCGTTGGATAATCCTCCACACAGAGCAGGAAGCGAGGCTGGGAAGTAGGGCAAGCCCCGGCAAAGAGGAAGAGAGTCCTGGAAGCACCTGTACGGCAAAGCCAAGATGTGAGGAGAAGAGAGGGTTACCGGGACGAGAGACCGCATTGGTCTCTCAACCGTGGAGGGAATGCCTAACAGCCAGGGTTGCCAATCCCCAGGTGGGGGCAGGGGATCCCCCGGTTTGGAGGCCCTCCCCCCGCTTCAGGGTCATCAAAAAGGGTGAGGGGGGAAGGAAACGTCTGCTGGGAACTCTATTATTCCCTATGGAGAACGATTCCCATAGGGTATAATAGAGAATGGATCTGCGGGTATCTGGGGCTCTGGAGGGGCTGTCTTAGAGGCAGAGGCACCAAATTTGCAGCATAGCATCCAATGCCTCTCCCCAAAACACTATCCAAGTTTCAAAAAGATGGGACCAGGGGGTCCAATACTATGAGGCCCAAAAGAAGGCGCCCCTATCCATCACTATTTCCAATGGAGGGGAGGCATTTAAAAGGAGCGGGGTCCCCTTAAATGTGATAACCAGAACTCCCTTTGGAGTTCTGTTATGCTTGTCACCAGGGGTCGTCTTGCAGAAAAATAAGTGGTGGAGCATAACTCATGAGCATATGCCGCCCCCTCCCCCAGCCAAAAGCAACCCGTTGCAAGAAAGGAGAGCGCCAGACGAGCAAGGCCTGCTTGGGCTGGCTACAGATCCAGCCAGCCCAAGCAGGCCTTGCTCGCCTGGGGCTCTCCTGGGCCACCCCACCCCCACCCCCAAGTCAAAAGGCCAGCAAGCCACCTGCTGCCCAAAATCACATCAGAAGTGGAGAAAGGGTGGCGTGGGCTTCTCCAGGGGTGAATGAGGGCTGCTGGGGGTGTGGCAAAGCCCCTGGGGGCTGGCTGGCTGCCCCCTCTCCTGATCCAGGGATTGTTATGCAGCTGCACCCACTGTTCAATGGACAAAGTAGGTGGGGAGGAAGAGGGGGAACCCTCAAAAAGGTTCAGGAACTGCGCTCCTGTGAGCTCCTGCTGAATCCGAGGCCTGCTTGTCACACCCTTGCTCCTGGCTCCGCCCCCAAAGTCTCCTGGCTCCGCCCCCCAATGCCCCCAGATATTTCTTGAATTGGACCCGGCAACCCTAATAACGGCAGAGGAGAAACCCCCAGAACCGAGGTTCCATGACGGAATCCCCCCAACCTACGGCGAAGCGCCCACCGCTCAAACAGTGCGCACGAGGAGAGACACCGAAGCTGGAGATAATCGCGGTGTTTGTTATATAATCCGGGCAGACATTAACTGCTGCTTGCTGGTCCGCGGTAAACAGGCCCATTAAGGGGAGACAGGCGCTAATCTCTCCCCCCTTCCCCGGGCGCAGCGGGGAGGGGTGGCAGCAAACAACAGGGCTGCAGGATTAGAGCCACGTGATGCAGAGTTCTTGGCAAAGCCGGGCCTCCTCTTCCCCCACTCCGGCAGCTTAAGCATGCATGCACGGGCCACAGCCTCTGGGGAGGAGGAGGCAGGCGGCCTTCTGATGTGGAAGGACATTTCTCACACACGCCCCCCCTCCAGCCTTAAAAAAAAGATGAAGCAACCGACAAACACCCCGTCCTTAGCTTAACCGCTGTGCGTCTTGCCGGCAGCGAAACCTGTCGGGACTTGCCCTGAAGCAAGGAAAGAAAGGGCGGAGAGGGAGAAAAGACAAGTGCGTTTTCTGATCCCACCTTTCTCGCCCCTTTATCCTCACAATGACCCTGTAAGGTTGAGTGTGAAAGACTGGCCGGAGGGGAACCTGAGCGAGGGTCAGAGAACGTAGGGATTTGAACCTGGAAGGGGGAGGCGCTCTCTCCTGGATCGAATGCTCTAAACCAGGGGTGGCCAAACTCGCTTAACGTAAGAGCCACATAGAAGAAATGTCAGGTTTGAGAGCCACAAGACGTGAACGTCAGGTGTTTTGAGACGAAGGATGGGAGGAAGGGAGGGAGGGAGCAGAAGGAAGGAAAGAAGAGAAAAGAAAGGAAAATAGATGGGAGAGGGAGGAGGGAGGGAGAGATGGAAAGAAAGCAACTTTACCTTTAAATGCCTTCTTCAAGCCAACCTTTAAGATGTGGCAGGGGCTTCAAGTGCCACACAATGTGTGTGGAAAAGCCACATGCGGCTCCTGAGTCACAATTTGGCCACCCCTGCTCTAAGCCCCAGTACCGCACTGCAGCTCAGACATGTTCTCCAAATCTCACCACTCAGCAGGTGGGTCCCATTTACTTCATGAGCCAATCTGACTTTCCCAGAATGCCTCTCTCTGAAATTCCACTCTGGGTGTCCTTTAAGCAACGTCGTTTGCACATCCCCAATTTTCTTTTAAGAAAGCAGGGGAAAGGAAGAAAAAGGAGATATTGGACTTTTACCTTGCCCATTGCTCTGAATCTCAGAGCGGCTTACAATCGCCTTTACTTTTCTCTCCCGTAATGGACACCCTGTGAGGTGGGTGGGGCTGAGAGGGCTCTGACAGAAGCTGCCCTTTCAAGGACAACTTGGTGAGAACTATAGCTGACCCAAGGCCACTCCAGCAGCTGCAAGTGGAGGAGTGGGGAATCGAACCCAGTTCTCCCAGGTAAGAGTCCATGCACTTCACCACTGCACCGAACCGGTGAAGGAATCCCACTCCAAGCAGGGCCAGTCCTAGACTGTCCGGCATCCTAGGCAAGGCTAATTTCTGCTGCCAGCCCCGCCCCCCCGCATTGATAACATCACCAAGTCACATGGGGGGCCATCCAAGGTGGCCCCCCCAGAAGGCCGGTGCCCTAGGTAACAGATTTATACCCTGCCCTTCTCTCTAAATCAGAGACTCAGAGCAGCTTACAATCTCCTATATCTTCTCCTCCCACAACAGACACCCTGTGAGGTGGGTGGGGCTGAGAGGGCTCTCTCAGAAGCTGCCCTTTCAAGGACAGAGAGAGCGGCCTACAAGCTCCTTTCCCTTCTCCCCCCCCAACAGAACCCTGTGAAGTGGGTGGGGCTGAGAGAGCTCTCCCAGAAGCTGCCCTTTCAAGGACAACTCCTGCCAGAGCTATGGCTGACCCAAGGCCGTTCCAGCAGCTGCAAGTGGAGGAGTGGGGAATCAAACCCGGTTCTCCCAGATAAGAGTCCGCACACTTAACCACTACACCAAACAGGCTCTCAATAGCCTAGTTTGCCTACTGGCAGGGCTGGTCCCAACTCCAAGGAGAATTCCCACCTCTTTAGAGAAACGGACGAAATCTCCAAAAGACAGTCAAGCCAGGGTTGCCCCAGGGTGTTTCCAAATAATAGGCGCGCACCATGCTAACCCCTCCCGCCGCCGTCGTTACATCTCGACGGGATGTTTGTTTTTCGCATTTCTCTTGTTTGCGTTTCGCCTCCCGGTATGTGTTAAGTCTATTTTAATATATTTAAATCAACCGAGCTTTGCAAACAGCGAGCGTGAGAAAAGCAGGCAGCGAAGTTTCAAAAGAGGTTCTGGCAAAGGTGGCGCCAGTTTAAGGCCCCGGCAGGGTGGAGCATCTCGTTTCATTTGGAGAGGAGGGACTCAAATAGTTTGATTTTCTTTCACAACCTGAGCAAGGCTTCAGCTTGCCTGATTACTACAAAAGGGTAAGCAGACCCCCACTACGTACAGCTTAAAAGTGAAGAACGTAAGAGAAGCCATGTTGGATCAGGCCAATGGCCCATCTGGTCCAACACTCTGTACACACAGTGGCCAAAAACCAGAGAGGTAAACCAAAAACACAGGGGCCATCAGGAGGTCCATCAGTGGGGCCAGGACACTAGTAGCCCTCCCACTGTGCCCCCCCCCTCAAAAAGCACCCAGAATACAGAGCATCACTTGCCCCAAACAGAGAGTTCCATCAATATGCTGGGGCTAACAGCCACTGATGGACCTCTGCTCCACATTTTTATCCAATCCCCTCTTGAAGCTGTCTATGCTTGTAGCCGCCATCTCCTGTGGCAGTGAATCCCATATGTTAATCACCCTTTGAGTGAAGACGTACTTCCTTTTATTAATTCTAACCTGACTGCTCAGCAATTTCATTGAATGTCCACAAGTTCACCCTACTCCAAGGAGTAGTTCACCCTACTACAATGAACTATACAATGAGTACATCCTACTATACGAGTTCATCCTACTCCAAGGAGTAGCTCACCCTACTCCGAGGAGTAACTCATCCTACAAGGAGTAGCTCACCCTACTCCGAGGAGTAGCTCATCCTACTACAATGAGTAGCTACTCAGGCACAAGAATTCTTACACACAACTTCAGGTAGGGTGCCAGGAGGCCAGAGATGGTGCAGGAGTTAGAACAGAGGTCCCCAACAGGGTACACACAGACACTTTCTCTGACGCCCACCAAGTGCTTTAGGTAGGCGGGGCTAGGTGGGGCTTTTGCTCACCAGGGTTTCTGACTGGCTGTGCAGGCTGAAAGGCATGCTGTTAAATGAGAACTTCTGCCTGAAACACTGATAAAGCGCTATTTGAGTTAGAGATAACCTCACTCGCCAGCATTCTGGGATTGGCTCCACCTCCTGTGGCATCCATTTTGCTGTTACGCTAGCTGCCCCGTGCCAGAATTGGGAAGGTGCCCACAGGCTTTAAAAGGTTGGGACCCCTGGGCTAGAGTGCTGGACTAGGGTCTAGGAGACCCAAGCGTGAATCCCTATGGAAGTTCACTGGACACAGGTCCTCTCAGCCTAACCTACCTCTCTGGGATGTCGCAAGAGCAAAACAAGAGGAAAAAAGACACAAACTTCTTCGGCTTCCTGACTGAGCGAGGTGGTGGGTAAATGAAGTAAAGAAACAAATAATGGAGGGACTGCGGCGCTGCTTCACCCTGTTCTTCAAATGTAGAACTTCCGCAGGGACCCCTGGATGCCAACTCACTTGCAACATCTCTCTCTATACATCGGGAATGGCCAAACTTGCTTAACGTGAGAGGCAGACAAAATAAACGTCAGATGTTTGAGAGCCACAAGACATGAATGTCAGATGTTGGAGGGAAGGAAGGAAGATGAGGGAGGGAAGAAAGAGTGGCGGAAAGAAAGCAACTTTGACTTTAAACACATTCTTCAACCTGCCAGCTGGCTTGGCTCGGCAAAGCAATTTAAAGAGGGAAGTGCCTTCTCCATGTTGGCCGATGGGGCCAGGGGGGCTTCAAGAGCCACACAATACGTGCGAAAGAGCCACATGTGGCTTCCCAGCGACACCCCTGATACAGACGAATTGTTAACTTCCATTTCAAAGTATTTACGGAACCGTCTGTGCGCACGAAAGCTCATCGCTCGAATAAAACTTCTGCTGGTCTTAAAGGCGCCCCTGGATTCTAACTTTGCTCTGCGGGCCAACATGGCTGCCCACTTGGACTCAAAGTCGTTCTTTTTGTGATCTCATACGGGGGACGGGGAAATTGAAAAACGTCTAGAAAAAGCAGGCAAGACCAGGGGTGGCCAAAGTTGCTTAACGTACGAGCCACATAGAGTAAAAGCCTCTCTGATTTGGATCGCAACCTGTAAAAAGCAAGCAACGTGAGTAGCGACAAAGTTGTGTTTCCCGTGGAGTAAAAAACGAACCTTGGCATTGTCAGAAAGGTCTTGATGGTCAGAAAGCAGTGCATCTAGATATCTTGCACGTGGACTGCTATAAAAAGGGCAGTCCAAAAGAACATGAGGGACCGTTTCGATGACTCCTTGACTACAAGGGCATCGTCTAAGATTGCGGGGGATTCTGTGGTATCTTCCGAAAAGGATGGCCGATGGTAATGCGTTAAATCTAGCCAGCATAAATGCTCTTCTTTGGTGAGGATTAGTTAAAAAGAGGAAATTGGGAGCCACATAGAATAAACATCACATGTTTGAGAGCCACAAGACATGAATGTCAGATGTTGGAGAGCCGGAAGACAGGAGGGAGGGAGGGAGGGAGGGAGGGAGGGAGGGAGGGAGGGAGGGAGGGAAAGAAAGCAACTGTAACTTTAAATGCATTCTCCAAGCCAGCCAACAGGGCAGTGGGGGCTTTGAGAGCCACACGTGGCTCAAGAGCCAGTTTGGCCATCCCTGGGCAAGAGTTTAAATCTTCCGGGAAACACCACCTCAGAATCTGACAGTCCCACCCCCTACTAACTGCCAACATTTAGGGACTCTCTGTAATTACCCAGTGTCTCATCTGCCAATGCCACAGGAAAATGCACTCTGCACTTGCACAGAGTGCCGTTCATCTGTCCCAGTGCTGAACCCCGGCACTGAAAAGAGACGCCAGAGTCAAACTATTCAACCCGGAGAACAGAGTTTGAGTCCAGCGGCAACTTTAAGACCACTGGAGTCAAACTTTGTTCTACTGCTTCAGACCAACACAACGGCTCTCCGCCAGGATGTGTGAAACCCAGAGAAAGAGCTCTTGCTGCAAAGAAGGCACTCAGACTTTGGTCTGAGAAACAACCCCAACACTGACCCCTGCTCTAACTGCCACACCAAGCATGGTCAAGAAAATCCAATTATTATGAGCTCTCTCAACCTCATTTACCCCCCAGCTTTCTCCCTGAAGGGACCGGCAAAGTGGCTCCACCGCTCTCCTCCACTGGATCCTTTCACATCAGTCCTGCGACGCAGGCTGGTCCAACAGCAAGCAACTGGCACAAGAACCAGCCGGTAAGCTTCCAAGGCAGCACAGGGATTCGAACCCAGAACTCCCAGACGCTAGCCCCACACACTTTCACGGCCACGTACTCACTCAAATCAGCCTTGCATGCAATGTTCCCGCAAAGCTGCAGGCAAAAATTCTACTTCGTATACTACTGGCATTAAAGTGGTGAGCTGCTGCACAAATTAGTTTGCTCTGGGGCCATTTTTCTCCAGAGCAAAGACACAAACGTGTGAGCCAGAGGCTAAAAAACCTTAAGCTAGCTCATACTAACTCAGCTTAGATCAAGGGTGTCAAACATGTGGCCTGGGGGCCAAATCAGCCCCCCCCCCCCAGCAACTGGCTGTCATCTGCTTCCTTTCCCCTCTCTCTTGCTTCCTTCTGCATCACAGCTAGCTTTGCCAGGCTTGCTCAATCACACAGGAGCGACAGAGCAAAACCTCTATTTTCTCCATTGGCTGAGGCTCCTCCTTTGGGCAGGAAGGGGGAAGGGAGAGCGTGCTTTGCCAGGCACAGCAGAGTTACTGAGGCAAACCTCTCTTCCTACTATTGGCTGAGGCTCCTCCCCCCTCCTGGACCCCTGGGGGAGGAAGGAAAGAGCTAGAGCTTCCTTCGCCTAGTCCCCTGGATTCCATGGGAGAAATACGAAGATAGCACTTAGTGCTATTTTTTAAAAACCCTTAAGACATCCTTAAAATATTAGCACTGCGCCAAATTGGGTATGGAGTCCATTCTATTCTATGGGCCCCTAAGGTAGAATGGGCCCATCCAGGGGCGCCATTTTTTTTTAATTTTGCCCCCCTCCCCCTTGAGATTCGGTCCTGCTGGCAAGGTCTCATTTATGTCAGATTCGGCCCTCATAACAGATGAGTTTGACACTCCTGGTTTAGAGCGAACACTGCTTGCATGCAGTTCACCTGAAGTTTCAGGAGAAGAAACCAAGCAGAAGCCTCTTTCTTTCCTCCCCCTCCCAGCTCAGCAAGAACCCAGACAGTCAGAGGTTCCCCCCCCAAAAAAACCTCCCCCCCCACCACCACAGTCCCCCAAAAGAAGTACCTTTCAGACCTCCCCAAAGGCGTCCCTGCAAAGCTGGGGGCAGCGCACCGCCGGCTGGGGAAAGTCCAAGCAGCTCACCTGTTCGGCGCAAAACACTTTTCTCTTGCACTCCCCCCTTCCCGGCCGCCGCCCACGCCCTCCACGCCCAGCCCCGGCACCTGTTCTCCGGCCCTGCCCGGAATCTTCTCGCCCAACCCGGATGAGGCAACCGCGGCGGCCAGGCGCGCACAAAGCGCTCCGCTCCTCTCCAAAGGAGGTGGCGCCGCCTTGGAAAGAATCCGGGGGAGGTGGAGAGAGAGATGGCACCAGCCTTCCCACAGCCTCCCCCCTGCGCGGTGTGCCGCCCCCCGCCTTTGCAACACCCCCTCCCAGGTCTGCCCCACCGGCCCCCTTTTGCAACCCCCTCCTTGGAAAGATTTGCACTTTTTCTCTCTTTGCAAAAATAAAAAGACTTTGCACTTGGGAGTACAAAGAAGGCGGAGGGGGGGGGAGAGATGGACCCAGCCTTCCGACAGGCTCCCCCCTTGCACGGCCAGCTGCCCCCCCGCCTTTGCAACCCCCCTCCCAGGTCTGTCCCCCCCCCCTTGCAGCCGCTCTCTGGAAAGATTCTCTCTCTCTCTCTCGCTCGCTCTCTCTCTCTTTGCAAAAACAAAAGACTTTGCATTTGGAGTACAAAGAATTCGGGGGGGGGGAGAGAGATGGAACCAGCCTTCCGATAGCCTTTCCCTGCACGGACAGCTGCCCTCCAACCCCCCTCCAAGGTCTACCCCACCCCACCCCTTTTGCAGCCCCCGCCCCCCGGGGAATGATTCGCAGTCTCCTTTTTTGAAAAAATAAAAGGCTTTGCATTTGGAGTACAAAGCCAGCAAGAGGGGGTGGCGGAGAAAGAGCCAGGCGAGAACACGGGAGCCAGTTGGGGGTTCGCCTCGGGCGGAGGCGTGAGAACCCATCGGGGGCGGGGCGGCCAAGTCCAAGAGGGGGGAAATCCCCGGGGATTTGGGGGAGAGGCCTCCGCGGGGAAAGGAGGCGTCTCGCGCGCCCTAGAGTCCACCCGCGTCTCTCCAAAAGAAAGCCATCCCCGCTCTGGCGCACGGGTGAGATTCCGGGAGGTCTCCAGGCCCCGCCTGGAAGTTGGCAAGGTCGACGGGGAGGGGGAATCAACCGAGAGGGGGCGCTGCAGCGGCGACCAGGAGGGCGAGCCAAGAGGGGCACGCATGGGGCTGGGAGACGCAGAACGCGCGGTTAAAGGGAGGCGGCTGGGCAAGTTTGGCACGCGTTGGGGACCCCAGGGCGCACGGAGCGGGGCGCGCACCGGGGTGGGGAGGGGAAAGCAATAAGGCAAGCAAAGTCGGGGGGCGGCAGCAGCTCCAGCCCCAGGCCAGCAGCTTGGAGGGCACCCCACACACACACCCCGCCGTGCCCCCCCGGCCACCCCCCCCAGCAGTGCCCCCCCCCCCCGCGCCTTACCTGGCCGGTCCCGAGTTCAGGAGGAGGCGCCTCCACTCTCAGCCCGAGGCGGCCTCGGGCTGTTGCTGGCCCCACAATGCACCGCTGGCCAACTCCGCCGCCGGAGCGGCCGGCCGCCGAGCTCAGCCTGCCCCCTCCCTCCTTCCCAAAGCCCCGGGGCTGCTTGGCTTGGCCGGCCACGCTGGCTCCAGGGCGCCCTCTGCAGCTCGCCGCCCGCCAAGGCAAGCCGGGCCCGCCCCAGCGCTGGGCGGGGCGGGGCGTCGCTGGAAACCCAGGAGGTGTTCCGGGCGGGTTGCCAACTTCTGTTCGGGGACTATCTGGAGAGTTTGGGGGTGGAGCTTGGGAGGGCAGGGTTGAGAGACGGGAAGGACCCCGGCTGCGTGAAATGCCCTAGAGGTCCACCCTTCATAGCTGCCGTTTTTCTCTCCTTCCCTTCTTTTTGGGGGGTTTGTAGAAAGAGAGCAACTTTAATTTCAAACACATTCCCCAAGCTGCCGCCTGGCTTGGCTTGGAGAAGTGATTTAAAGAGACAGATGCCTGCTGGGGCAGTGGGGACCTCAAGAGCCACGCAATATATGCGAAAGCAGTGGAGCACTGGGTCTAAAAATATTGGTTGCCAGGAGACAAAGGGGGCCCGCCCACAACTATAAGGCTATCATTTGATTTTTGTAAGAAAGAAATAAAATTTTCAAAAAACACATAAGTGGGGAAAAAGTACAATTGAAACTTTGGTGAAGTATATATTTTCAGTAATAACAGTGTACACAGATTGTACACATAACTGGCAGTGTACAGGAGAGACTAAATGGAAACACAGACTAAATTTCCTCCAGGGGAGATGGTATCGCTGCCAGCTGGAGATCAGTTGGAAAAACGGGAGATCCCCAGGCCCCACCTGGAGGCTGGCAACCCTAAATACAATGTCAATTTAAGTTGCACTACAGAGAGAGAGAGAGAGAGACAGTAATAATACTGGAATTTCGATTATATTTTCAGGCTACTGAAAGGCCATTAACATTTTTAACATGTCTAACGTTTAAGGGCCCCGCTTCATCAGGGGCCTACACGGCCCACTTGCCATCATATGAACATATGAAGCTGCCTTATCCTGAATCAGACCCTCCTGGGTCCATCAAAGTCAGTTTTGTCTTCTCAGACTGGCAGTGGCTCTCCAGGGTCTCAAGCGGAAGTATTTCATGCCTACTTGCCTGGACCCTTTTTAGTTGAAGATGCCGGGGATTGAACCTGGGACCTTCTGCTTCCCAAGCAGATGCTCTACCACCGAGCCACCGTCCCTCCCAGCCATCGGGCAAGCTGACACCCTAACCAGTCCGCCACTGTGCGAAAGAGCCATATGTGGATCCCAAGCCACAGTTTGGCCATCCCTGTTTTTGTCTTTGTAACATTTCCCCCCACCCCCATCTGATGAAGGGAGTTCTAAATATAAGAAATTTTAATGTATACCCCGCCCTCCCCGCCGAAGCAGGCTCAGGGCGGCTCACAAGACATAATACTTCGTACGATGATACAACAGTAAAATTCAAAGCGGTAGCAGTTAAAATACAATTACATATAAAACAACATTTAAGTTAATAATTTTAAAACCACAATGTAACATCATAGGGTGCTACAGTCTTGATGTGCGTAGAGGCATAGTTTTTATATTGATGCAATGGTCCCACCTTAAAAAGCCAGCTGGAACAGGACGGTTTCGCAAGCCCTACGGAACTAAGGTTCCGCAGGGCCCGCACCTCCTCTAGCAGCTGGTTCCACCATTGGGGTGCTGTTAATCGAGAAGGCCCGCTCCCTTGTCGCTTTTAAGCCAGTTTGGTGTAGTGGTTAAGTGTGTGGACTCTTATCTGGGAGAACCGGGTTTGATTCCCCACTTCTCCACTTGCACCTGCTGGCATGGCCTTGGGTTAGCCATAGCCCTGGCAGAGGTTGTCCTTGAAAGGGCAGCTGCTGTAAGAGCTCTCTTAGCCCCACCCACCTCACAGGGTGTCTGTTGTGGGGGAGGAAGGTAAAGGAGATTATGAGCCGCTCTGAGACTCTTCGGAGTGGAGGGCGGGATATAAATCCAATATCTTCATCTACCTCACAGGGTGTCTGTTGTGGGGGAGGAAGGGAAAGGAGATTGTGAGCCGCTCTGAGACTCTTCAGAGTGGAGGGCGGGATATAAATCCAATATCTTCATCTACCTCTCAGGGTGTCTGTTGTGGGGGGGGGAGAAGGGAAAGGAGATTGTGAGCCGCTCTGAGACTCTTCGGAGTGGAGGGCGGGATATAAATCCAATATCTTCATCTACCTCACAAGGTGTCTGTTGTGGGGGGGGGAGAAGGGAAAGGAGATTGTGAGCCGCTCTGAGACTCTTCGGAGTGGAGGGCGGGATATAAATCCAATATCATCTTCTTAATCTTCTTCATCTTCTTAATTTGGCCTCCTTTGGCCCAGGGATTTTCAGCAGATTTTGTGAGCTAGATCTCAGTACGCTGGTACGCCCTAGGCTGGACTTGGGGACTTTTTTCGGACTCCTTTGGAACAACACATTTTCCATTTGGACCAAGGTGGACTTTATTGCGTTATAAAGTGTTATAATGTTGAAACTTTGTGCAGCTTTATTTTTGGTTGTTTGCCTTCGGGCTTTCTTCCCTTTACTTTTTTTGCAATCCCCAGTTGGGGACAAGGGATGCCCTGGTTTGGAGGCCCTTCCCCCACTTCAGGATTATCAGAAGGGGGGGTTGAATGTCATCTGGGCGCTCCATTATCCCCAATGGAGACTGGTCCCCAAAGGGCAGTGGTTCCCAACATTTTTGGCACCAGGGACCGATTTTGTGAAAGACGGTTTCTCCACAGACTGGGGGAGGGAGGGAGCGTGATGGTTTCGGGATGATACAATTGTGCACTTTCTTTCTATTAGTCTGGTGTAGTGATTGAGTGCGCGGACTCTTATCTGGGAGAACCAGGTTTGATTCCCCACTCCTCCACTTGCACCTGCTGCAATGGCCTTGGGTCAGCCATTGCTCTGGCAGAGGTGTCCTTGAAAGGGCAGCTTCTGGGAGAGCTCTCTCAGGCCCACCCACCTCACAGGGTTTGATTCCCCACTCCTCCACTTGCAGCTGCTGGAATGGCCTTGGGTCAGCCATCGCTCTGGCAGAGGTGTCCTTGAAATTGCAGCTTCTGGGAGAGCTCTCTCAGCCCCACCTACCTCACAGGGTGTCTGCTGTGGGGGAAGGAAGATAAAGGAGATTGCGAGCCACTCAGAGACTCTGAGTTTCGGAGTGGAGGATGGGATATAAATGCTATGTTGTTGTCTTCTTCTTCTTACATTGTAGTATATGAAATAATTATACAATATGGCCTGGTTGCTAACAGGCCATGAACTGGTACCAGTCTACGGACCGGAGCTTGGGGACCCCTGCCATAGGGTATAATGAATTGCTCCATGGGTATCTGAGGCTCCGGGGGGGTGCTGTTTTTTGAGGTAGAGGCATAGCATCTGGTGCCTTTCCTCAAACCCCTCCCCCCAAATTTCAAATTTCAAAAAGATTGGACCAGGGGGTCCAATTCTAGGAGCCTACAAAGAAGCGAAGGGAAGGCATTTAAAAGGAACGCGGTCCCTTTAAATGTGATGGCCAGAACTCCCTTTGGAGTTCAGTCGTGCTTGTCACACCCTTGCTCCTGGCTCCACCCCCAAAACCCCCAGATGTTTCCTGAGCTGGATTTGGGAACCCCTTTTTAACCTAGGTTCTTAACTCATTCTTTTGGGGTGTGTTTTCTCTTTCCCCTTTTTTGTCTTTTTTTAAAAGGCTTGGAGACACCTGCTATACCCGGTTGCCATTTCCTGCCCTTTCGGCAACCGCTTTTTGCAGCTAGTTTGGTGTAGAGAACCAGTTTGGTGTATTGGTTTAAGTATGCGGACTCTTATCTGGGAGAACCAGGTTTGATTCCCCACTCCTCCACTTGTACCTGCTGGGATGGACTTGGGTTGGCCATAGCTCTGGCAGGAGTTGTCCTTGAAAGGGCAGCTGCTGGGAGACCCCTCCCAGCCCCACCCACCTCACAGGGTGCCTGTTGTGAGGGGAGAAGACATAGGAGATTATAAGCCGCTCTGAGTCTCTGATTCAGGGAGAAGGGTGGGATATAAATCTACAATTCTTCTTCTTCTTCTAAAAACCCAGTTCTGGAGATCTGATCCATCCGGATGCCCCCTGGCATCACGTGAGGTCTGAGAGGAAGACTCGAACCTAAACAGGAACTTAGGAGCTCAGCAGATCCTTAAATAAACACGACGGAAAATATTTGCTTCTGCCAGCAGTGTTGGTTCCTCTGACGCAAAAGATACTGCTGCACTCAGCAACTGAATTAAGGAAACTCCCTGGGCCTGAGTTCTTTGACAGCTGGGGTCAGCGACAGTGTCGTTAACCACTGTGACTGGCAGTAGAAAAAGAACAAGAATCCAGGAGCCCCTGAGAGACTAACAAAATGTGTGACAAGAGAGGAGATTCTGTGAGATACTGCTCACTCCAGATACCTCTATCCAGGCTTCGAATTCAGCAGGGGCTCACAGGAGCACAGCTCCTGAACCTTTCTGACGGCTCCCCTCATTTGGTCCAATTGTTACTCTGCTCTGGTGAGACCTCACCTGGAGTCTTGTGTTCAGTTTTGGGCACCACATTTTAAGAAAGATATAGACAAGCTGGAACGGGTCTAGAGGAGGGCGACGAAGATGGTGAGGGGTCTGGAGACCAAGTCCTATGAGGAACGGTCGAAGGAGCTGGGGATGTTTAGTCTGGAGAGGAGGTGGCTGAGAGGCGATGGGATCTCCATCTTCAGTACCTGAAGGGCTGTGGTGTGGAATTGTTTTCTGTGGCCCCGGAAGGTAGGACCACAACCAACGGGTTGAAAATAAATCAAAAGAGTTTCCGGCTCAACATGAGGAAGAACTTCCTGACCGTTAGAGCGATTCCTCAGTGGAACAGACTCCCTCGGGAGGTGGTGGGCTCTCCTTCCTTGGAGGTTTTTCAACAGAGGCTAGATGGCCACCTGACAGTGATGAGGATCCTGTGAATTTAGGGGGAGGTGTTTGTGGGTTTCCTGCATCGTGCAGGGGGTTGGGCTAGATGACCCTGGAGGTCCCTTCCAACTCTATGGGTGTTTTCGCACTGACCTTCTAGTGGCGCGACCACCCTCTTCACACCAGAGGATCTGCCCGGATTTCGCACAAGAAGCGCCGGCGCACCCAAAAGAGCTGGCGACTTCCGTCGCGAAACCCGCTCAAACGGAAACCGCCAAGAAGCAGGAAAACGTTTGAGCGGGTTTCGCGACGGAAGTCGCCGGCTCTTTTGGGTGCGCCGGCGCTTCTTGTGCGAAATCCGGGCAGATCCTCCGGTGTGAAGAGGGTGGTCGCGCCACTAGAAGGTCAGTGCGAAAACGCCCTATGATTCTATTGTTAAGACTGTGACTGATTCCCCACTAGCCTTCGCCCGCTCTCACTCTCCTCTCCTCTCCTCCGTGGGGCTTCTGTCGGATTTCTTTTGCGCAGCAAGCAAGAGCCTCTATAAAAACTGATTTTTGTTTGCCACGCAAAAGAGGCAAAGCGAGTTGCAGCCCCAAGGCAACTTGTGCAAAATCTCATGGAAGCCACAAGGAGAGGAGGAGAATGAGAGTAGGGTAAGCCTAGTGGGGAATCGTTCTGAGTTTTTCCAAAGTGCTGTATTTTCATGGTAGTGGACATCAAAATGCAACAAATCACTGTTTTAATCAAGTTCTTTTCTGCTACCAAGGTAACTGAGCTCATTCGTTGTTTTTTAAAGTTGGGTTGTAGTGCGATTGTGTGTGTTTGTGTATGTAAATGTGCATATGAGATTTTTGTGAGACACTGCTCACTTCTCCAGATACCTCTATCCAGGCCTCGAATTCAGCAGGAGCTCACAGGAGCAGAGCTCCTGAACCTTTCTGACAGCCCCCCTACTCCTCCCCTCCTACCTTGTCCATGGAATAGTAGGTGCAGCTGCATAACAATCCCTGGATTAGGAGAGCGGGCAGCCAGCCGGCCACCAGGGGCTTCGCCACGCCCCCAGCAGCCCTCATGAACCCCTGTAGAAGCCCATGCCACACCATTTCCCACTTCTTATGTGATTTTGGGTGGCAGGTAGCTTGCTGGCCTTTTGACTGGAAGGGGCAGTAGAGCCCCAGGTGAGCGAGGCCTGCTTGGGCTGGCTGGATCGCTAGCCAGCCCAAGCAGGCCTCATATGAACATATGAAGCTGCCTTATACTGAATCAGACCTTTGGTCCATCAAAGTCAGTCTTGTCTTCTCAGACTGGCAGCCGCTCTCCAGGGTCTCAAGCTGAGGCTTTTCACACCTATTTGCCTGGACCCTTTTTTGGAGATGCCAGGGATTGAACCTGGGACCTTCTGCTTCCCAAGCAGATGCTCTACCACTGAGCCACCATCCCTCCCCACTCACTCGCCTCGCTCACCCAGGGCTCTCCTTTCTTGTGTCAGGTTGCTTTTGGCTTGGGGGGGGGGCAGCCCAGGAGAGCGCTGGGCAACTGCAGCCTGCCCAAGCAGGCCTTGCTTACCTGGGGCTCTCCTTTCTCATGTCAGGTTGCGTTTGGGTGGGGGGCATATGCTAATGAGTTATGCTAATGCGCTCCACCATCTATTTTTCTACAAAATAACCCCTGCCTCTGTTCTTATATCTTGGAGAGTTGATTTCAGATGCCAAAATGGCAATAGCAGGCCCACGAATCCGTCCGTTCTTCTGTGCTCGTTTCCCAGATATGTATGTGGGCCTTATCAGCTGATGGGCACCATATTGAGTGAAAGTAGGGTTGCCAATCCCCAGGTGGGGGCAGGGGATCCCCTGGTTTGGAGGGCCTCCCCCCAACTTCAGGGTCATAAGAAAGCAGGGGGGAGGGGAGGGAAATGTCTGCTGGGCACTCCATATTCCCTATGGAGACCAATTCCCATAGGGAATAATGGAGAATTGATCGGCAGGTATCTGGGGCCCAGAAGGCTGTTCTTTGAGGTAGAGGCACCACATTTTGCAGCATAGCATCCAACACCTCTCCTCAAAAGAATGTCCAAGTTTTAAAAGCATTGGACCAGGGGGTCCAATTCTATGAGCCCCCAAAAGAAGGTGCCCCTAGCCTTCATTATTTCCAATGAAGAGAAGATATTTAAAAGGTGTGCGGTCCCTTTAAATGTGATGGCCAGAACTCCCTTTGGAGTCCAGTTGTGCTTGTCACAACCTTTCTCCTGGCTCCGCCCCCAAAGTGCCCAAATATTTCTTGAATTGCACTTGGCAACCCTAAGTGAAAGACAACAGCAGGTGTGATTGGATTAGGTATTATAGGTGGAGGGGTAGCTCGTGAGGAGAAATCAGCATTTGGTAATGAGACAGGAAACCAGGTCTTGATTCAGTCCAGGAGGCTGCGTTGTCTTGAGCATCATTACCAGTTGCGATCTGGCAGTTCTTTCTAATCTCCCTTTGAAACGGAGGCCTAGACACCTGCTGTTGTGTTGTTCACCTGCTATTGTAATCCACCTGCTGCTGTCATTTGGCATGTGAAATTACTGCACTCTCAACGTGTTCGGGGAGGGACGGTGGCTCAGTGGTAGAGCATCTGCTTGCGAAGCAGAAGGTCCCAGGTTCGATCCCTGGCATCTCCAAAAAGGGGTCCAGGCAAATAGGTGGGAAAAACCTCAGCTTGAGACCCTGGAGATCCGCTGCCAGTCTGAGAAGACAATACTGACTTTGATAGACCAAGGGTCTGATTCAGTATAAGGCAGCTTCATATGTTCATATGTAAGGACAGATGAACTCACGTTCTAGCTGTATCCAAAGAAATGGGCTGTGAGATTCACGAAAGCTCCTCCCCTGCTATCAATTTGAGTACAACCCTAGATAAATTCACACATTGTGCCAGGGCCAAGTTTTGGGCACCCCCTTAGTTTCTTGCCTATGAGCAGTTGCTGCTGCCACCACTAGGCGGCACCCTTGCTTCTTGGTCACCTCTCCCTCTGAGAAGCAGGCAACCTCTCCTCACTGGAATTTATTTTCTTAATTTATACCCTGCCTTTCTCCCTGGTGGGCCCCGAAGCAGTTTATGTCATTCTCTACGTCTCTGTTCTATCCTCAGAACGTCCCTGTGAGGTAGGCTGCGCTGAGAGCCTGTGACCGGCCCATGGGCACCCAACAGGCATCAATGGCAGCGTGGGTCTTGTAGCAGGAACTCCTTTGCCTATTAGGCCACATTAGGGTTGCCAAGTCCAATTCAAGAAATATCTGGGCACTTTGGGGGTGGAGCCAGGAGACTCTGGGGGTGGAGCCAGGAGCAAAGTTGCGACAAGCAGAATTGAACTCCCAAGGGAGTTCTGGCCGTCACATTGAAAAGGACCGCACACCTTTTTAATGCCTTCCTTCCAGTTTGGTGAAGTGGTTAAGTGTGCGGACTCTTATCTGGGAGAACCAGGTTTGATTCCCCACTCCTCCACTTGCACCTGCTGGAATGGCCTTGGGTCAGCCATAGCTCTGGCAGAGGTTGTCCTTGAAAGGGCAGCTGTTGTGAGAGCCCTCTCCAGCCCCACCCACCTTGCAGGGTGTCTGTTGTGGGGGAGGAAGGTAAAGGAGATTGTGAGCCGCTCTGAGACTCTTCGGAGTGGAGGGCGGGATATAAAAACCAATATCTTCTTCTTCTTCTTCTTCCATGGGGAATAGTGATGGATCGGGGCACCTTCTTTGGGAGTGCATAAAATTGGATCCCCTGGAGCAATCCTTTTGAAGCTTGGGGGGGGGGGAGCTGTTTTAAGGAGAGGGACTGGAGGCTATGCTGCAGATTTGGTGTCTCTACCTCAAAAAACAGCTCCCCTTCAGAGCCCCAGATACCCAATGATCAATCTTCCATTATACCCCATGGGAATAGGTCTCTATAGGGAATAGTAGAGTGCCCAGCAGACATCTGCCTCCCTCCTCCCACGTTCTGATGACCTTGAAGTGGGGGGAGGGCCTCCAAACCGGGGGATCCCCTGCCCCCACCTGGGGATTGGCAACCGTAGGCCACACACCCCTGATGGAGCCAATACTCCTAGAGCTTACAGTAAGCCCTGTGCTAAGAGCCCTGGAAGCTCTTGGAGGATTGGCTGCAGCAGGGGTGGGTGGCCTAATATACAAAGGAGTCCCTGCTACAAAAAAAGCCCTAACTCCAACACTCCAAACTGGTACGCCACATAGGGTTGCCAATCCCCAGGTGAGGGCGGGGGATCCCCTCGTTTGGAGGCCCTCCCCCTGTTTCTGGGTCATCAGAAAGCGGCGGGCGGGAGGGAAATGTCTGCACAGCACTCTCTTATTCCCTATGGAGACTGATTCCCATAGGGCAGGGGTGGCCAACGGTAGCTCTCCAGATGTTTTTTTGCCTACAACTCCCATCAGCTCCAGCCAGCATGGCCAATGGCTGGGGCTGATGGGAACTGTAGGCAAAAAACATCTGGAGAGCTACCGTTGGCTACTCCTGCCATAGGGAATAATGGAAAATTGATCTGTGGGCATCAGGGGCTCTGGGGGACTGTTTTTTGAGATAAAGGCACCAAATGTTCAGCATGGCACTCACTGCCTCTCCCCAAACTACCTCCCAAGTTTCAAAAAGATTGGACCAGGGAGTCCTATTCTATGAGCCCCCAAAGAAAGTGCCCCTATCCTTCATTATTTCCTATGGAGGGACTTAAAAGGAGTGTGGTCCCTTTAAATATGATGGCCAGAACTCCCTTTGGAGTTCAATTCTGCTTGTCATAACTTTGCTCCTGTCTCTACCCACAATCTCCTGGCTCCAACCCCAAAATCCCCAGATATTTCTTGAATTGGACTTGGCAACCGTACTGCCACACCAGTAAGCACCTGTAGCAACTTTTTCCCGAGTTGGACCCTTGGTCTCTCAAGGTCAGTATTGCTTGTTTCAACTGGCATTCTTCAAGATCTCAGACAGAGATCTCCATCCACACCACCTACCACCCAAATCTTTTAACTGGAGGTGCCGGGGGATTGAACTTGGGACCTTCTGCATGCAAAGCAGATGTTCTACCACTCAGCCACCGTTCCTTAGGTATGTGGCCCGTACCAGACACTATAGAAGCCGTTCCTAGCAGTCTTCTGACTATTTGCCTGATGGGATGGGAGGAAGAGAAGAATCCAATGCATGGTTATAGGATGGGGGAGACTTGTCTTAGCAGTAGTATGTGCGAAAAGGATCTAGGGGTCTTAATGGATCATATGTTGAACATAAGTCAACAGTGTCATGCGGTTGCTAAAAAGGCAAATGCAATTTTGGGCTGTATCAACAGAAGTCTAGTGTCCAGATCACGTGATGTGATGGTATCGCTTTACTCTGCTCTGGTAAGACCTCACCTGGAGTATTGTGTTCAGTTTTGGGCACCATATTTTAAGGATAGAGACAAGTTGGAACGAGTCCAGAGGAGGGCAACAAAGATGGTGAGGGGTCTGGAGACCAAGTCCTATGAAGAAAGGTTGAAGGAGCTGGGAAATGTTTAGCCTGGAGAGGAGGCGGCTAAGAGTTGATAGGATCACCATCTTCAAGTCCTTGAAGGGCTGCCCTATAGAGGATGGTGTGGAATTATTTTCTGGGGTCCCAGAAGGTAGGACCAGAACCAGTGGGTTGAAATTAAATCAAAAGAGTTTCCGGCTCAACATTAGGAAGAACTTCCTGACTGTTAGAGCGGTTCCTCAGTGGAACAGACTTCCTCGGGAGATGGTGGGCTCTCCTCCCTTGGAGGTTTTTCAACAGAGGCTAGATGGCCATCTGACAGCATGAAGATCCTGTGAATTTAGGGGGAGGTGTTTGTGAGTTTCCTGCATTGTGCAGGGGGTTGGACTAGATGACCCTGGAGATCCCTTCCAACTCAATGATTCTGTGAAACCACCCCATCCACGTGGGATTGTGGCATGCATGCCAGTGAAGAAAGTCGTTTGGCACCGCCTCCCCCAGTGGTGTCCAGTGTCACAGAGTGTTGCCATCCTCCAGGCGGTGGCTGGAGATCTCCTGCTATCCCAACTGATCTCCAGGTGGCAGAGATCGGTTCCTCTGGAGAAAATGGCTGCTACCTTTGGAAACCATTTTATGACTGGCTTAACGCATGAACTAGATTTTGTATGTGACCTGTTGCACTTTCCAGCGTATTCCTCATGTTGAGATGATTGAATTTATAGTAGCAAATCATTTAACATAGGCTATACATTTAATTTAATTTGTGATCTATACCCTGACCTATCCCGCAAGGCGGGCTCGGGGCAGCTCACAACATTAAAACATTACTGTAACAATAAATAAAACATCCAATTAAACACAACAAATTTAAAATATCTAATACACATAATACATAAAATAGAGCTGGGGTGTCCAACAGTAGCTCCAGATGTTTTTCGCCTACAACTCCCATCAGCCATGCTGGCTGGGGCTGATGGGAGTTGTAGGCGAAAAACATCTGGAGCGCTACCATTGGCCACCCCTGAAATAGAGGGTCCCAACACCAACAATAAGACAGCCAGAAGCCACCGTTCAGCAGTGGGTATGACTTCAGCCGGTTAAACTTGTTAAAACTGAGAGTATTATTATGTAATCTAATGATGCAGGAAAAAATGGTGTTGATTTTATTCTACTTCTATCCCTTTTCCCTTCCCACCTCTGTATTCCTTCATCCCTCTCCTTTTTCAAAACTTCAATAAAACATATATGATCGAGAAAATGGCTGCTATAGAGGGTGAACACTGTGTCATTACTTCACCGCTCCACAGCATTGATATCCAAACCCAGGGGTGGCCAAACTGTGGTTCAGGAGCCACATGTGGCCCTTTCACACATATTGTGTGGCACTTGAAGCCCCCGCCACCCCATTGGCCAGCTTGCAGAAGGCATTTATCTCTCTAAATCTCTTGTCCAAGTCAAGCCAGTTGGCAGCTTGGAGAATGCATTTAAAGTTAAAGTTGTTTTCTTTCCACCTCTCCCTCCCTCTCCCCAATCCATTTGCTTTCCATCCTTCCTTCCATCCTTTTCCTTCCTTCCTTCTTGCGGCTCTCAAAACATCTGATGTTCAGGTCTTGTGGCTCTCAAACATCTGACGCTCATTCTGTGTGGCTCTTACATTAAGCAAGTTTGGCCACCCCTATTCAAACCCAACCCAAACAGAAATGTAATGCTCTAAGTCTAAACAACATCCAATAACGTCATGATAAATAGTGCTAATTAAGAACTAGTAAAAATGCCATCCGGGGATTAGAATTGTATATGTTTGAGATGTTGTAATGGTTTTATGGTGATTTTATTGTAACAATTTAATTCCAAGTTGTTTTAACTGCTGTTAGCCACCCTGAACCCGTCAGGGGAGGGTGGGATATAAATATAATCAGGGCTTTTTTTGTAGGAGCATATTAGGCCACACCCCCTGATGTAGCCAATCCTCCAAGAGCTTACAGGGAGTTATAGCCTTTAATTGGACCAACGAGTTTCCCCCCTTGGTAGACCAATGGTTTGACAAACTCTGTGAACTATTCTTGCTACATAAATTGACTTATGATACCTGTGACTTTACGGCAGACCAATACGAGAAAAAAGTGGTAACCATTTGGCTTCCATTAGTTTCTTTTTTTAATGGAAAAAGACATTCTCCCTACTAATCCTTTTTATTGCAAGCTCATTTATCTTTGATTCCTGATTAAATTAATATTGATTTATGCTTTGGTTTAATGATTTAAAGTAGCAGATTTTAGCAATCGTCTTTGTAGCGTTACTTCTACGATGATCTGTACACCGCATTTCATGAAACTTTGTAAAGGTTTGAAATATATTAATAAAGCTTGATTTTGAGGGGGGTGGGGGAAGAGCTTACAGGGCTCTTCGTACAGGGCCTACCGTAAGCTCCAGGAGGATTGGCTACATCAGGGGGTGTGGCCTAATATGCAAAGGAGTTCCTGCTACAAAAAGCCCTGAATATAATAAAATACAAAAATAACACAAAAATAAAATTAAACCCTACTGAAGCCCTTCTCCTCCTCAAACCCCAACTTCCTCAGACTCCACTCCCAAAATCTCCAGGTCTTTCCCAACCCCAAACTGGCAACCCTACTCACCACAGAAAAAGAGAAAACAAGCAATGATTTTGGCCGGTGCCTGGGATGAGTTGAGCAGGCTGTATATGGCCAGTCCCGTTAAAGCAGAATAGAACTTTAGTGCAGGCCTTTTTTGGTAGCAGGAATGCCTTTGCATATTTGGCCACACCCCTCTGATGTAGCCAATCCTCCAAGAGCTTACTGGGCTCTTCTAACGGGGCCTACTGTAAGCTCTTGGAGGATTGGCTATATCGGGAGGGGGGGTGGCCTAATATGCAAAGGAGTTCCTGCTACAGAAAAAGCCCTGCTTACATGTGTCTTTATCCATGGTTTGGGCTGAGACCAGTTTCTTGAATGTTCCTTCTGGGCTTTGCGTTTGAGTCCCCAAGTCTGAAATTACTTACCTGTCTCACCGGCAGAGGGCCCTCCTGAATGTGCTTGCTGTTGACACCGGCCCCGAAACAGGTTCACTCTGTTTCCTTTGTACATAATTCTTCCACTATATTCAGGAGCAGGAAATCCTTCTATCAGGGAAGAGCACCATTTCTGCAGATATGAAAGCTCTTGACATCCTGTAATTAAGCTTGACTGCCTGGCTGCCTCAACCACAACCTCTTCCCACCCTCTGCTTGCCAGCAGATGCAACGGAGACGCAATCTGCAAAGTTTGCAATAAAAGTCCATATAAAATTGTTCCTGAAGAACTCGATGTCTTCTTCTTGATGTAATAAATTTCTTCAGCATAAACCAGGGGTGGCTAAACTTCGGCTCGGGAGCCAGATGTGGCTCTTTCACACATATTGTTTGGCTCTTGAAGCCCCACCACGCTGTTGGCTGGCTTGATGAAGGCATTTGTCACTTGAAATCACTTCTCTGCGCCAGCTGGTAGCTTGGGGAATGCCTTTAAAGTTGCTTTCTTTCCATCTCTCCCCCTCCCCACCTTCCTTCCTTCCTTGCAGCTCTCAAACATCTGACATTCATGTCTTGCCATTTGAGAGCCGGTTTGGTGTGGTGGTTAAGTGCTTGGACTCTTAGCTGGGAGAACCAGGTTTGATTCCCCACTCCTCCACTTGCAGCTGCTGGAATGGCCTTGGGTCAGCCGTAGCTCTGGCACAGGTTGTCCTTGAAAGGGCAGCTTCTTTCAGAGTTCTCTCAGCCCCACCCACCTCACAGGGTGTCTGTTGTGGAGAAAGAAGATATAGGGCAGGGGTGTTGAACTCAATTGTTATGAGGGCCAGATCTGGCATAAGTGAGACATTGTCGGGCTGAGCCGTGACAGGCTGGGCCGTGTGTGCATCTATTTAAGATTAGGTAGCAGAGATATGTAGAGCCCCGTGGCGCAGAGTGGTAAAGCTGCAGTACTGCAGTCGGAGCCCTCTGCTCACGACCTGAGTTCGATCACAGCGGAAGCTGGTTCAGGTAGCCGGCTCAAGGTTGACTCAGCCTTCCATCCTTCCGAGGTCAGTAAAATGAGTACCCAGCTTGCTGGGGTGGGGGAGTGTAGATGACTGGGGAAGGCAATGGCAAACCACCCTGCAAAAAGTCTGCCGTGAAAACGTGAAAGCAACATCACCCAAGTCGAAAAAACAACTGGTGCTTGCACAGGGGACTACCTTGACCTTTTTAGCAGAGAGATAAACTTTTTAAAGGACACAAACATATTTTTCAAACTCCTTAAAATCAAACATGCTTAAAACACTAGCACTCATTGGTCTTAAAGGTGCTTTCTTTGTATTTCTCCCGTGGGATCCAGGGAACTGGGCAAAGGAAGCTCTGGCTCTTTCCTTCCTTCCTTCCCCAGGGGACCAGGAGAGGGAGGAGCCTCAGCCAGTGGAGAAAATAGAGGCTTTGCTCTGTAGCTCCTGTGCGATTGAGCAAGCCTGGCAAAGCAAGCTGTGATGCAGAAGGAAGCAAGAGAAAGAGAGAAGGAAGCAGATGACAGGCAGTGGCTTGGGGGCCTGATTCACCCCCCGGGCTGCATGTTTGACACCCCTGATATAGGAGATTGCAAACCGCTCTGAGGCTCTGATTCAGAGAGAAGGGCGGGGTATAAATCTGCCGCCTTCTTCTTCTTTCTTTCTTCTTCCAGCACAGACAGGGCTCTGGGGAAACGGAGCTCACTCTCTCTGCACCAGCCCTCTGAATCGCAAGCAGTAGCCACCCCTTTGGAGACCGCAATTTCCGCTGGTGCCACCCGGAAAGCTTAAGAGCACTCCGCCCCTGTGGGAAAACCCGGCTCAATTAATGATCTCTGGTTAAAATTAAAAGCCAAATGGGCCCTGTCTTTATTAATGGGGTGGCACCCTCTCATTTATTCTAATTGGGTCTAACCGGTGTCCTTCAACTAACTGCCTTTAATTATGCTAGATTGGCATGATGAGGTGTGCTAAAGATGAGGGAAGGGCGGGCTGAGAGGTCATTTGTCCTATAAAAAGAGATTGCATGGCACTGGACACAAATCCATACAGTTCAGCCTTCTCTCTTCCCTCTCCCAGGAGCAGCTGGATATAGCATCTGCTCAGGAAGCCTACAGATTGCTCCGCAGAACTCCCCTGTTCCAACAACATTTTAGATCAAGGAGCTAAGTGGGGATTTAAACTCTGGTCTCCCCAGGGATGTCAAACAGGCAGCCCGGGGGCCAAATCAGGCCCCTGGAAGGCTCCTGTCATCCCACCCACCCTCGAGCAACTGGCTGTCATCTGCCTCCTTCTGCCTCTCTCTTGCTTCCTTCTGCATCACGGCTTGCTTTGCCAGGCTTGCTCAATTGGACAAAAGCTACAGAGCTATTTTCTCCATTGGCTGAAGCTCCTCCCTTGGAGAGGAAGGGAGGGAAGGCAGAGCTTTGCTTTCCAGGCTCTCTCAATCGCACAGCAGAGCTCCTGAGCCAAGCCTCTCTTCCTTCTATTGGCTGAGACTCCTCCCCTTGGGGAGGAAGTGGGCAGGAGCGAGAGCTCGCTTTGCCAGGCTCTCAATCGCACAGCAGAGATACTTCCTTGAAATGAACATATGAAGCTGCCTTCTACTGAATCAGACCCTGGGTCCATCAAAGTCAGTCTTGTCTACTCAGACTGGCAGTGGTTCTCCAGGGTCTCCAGCTGAGGTTTTTTCTGCCTCCTTGTCTGGACCCTTTTTAGTTGGAGATGCCGGAGATTGAACCTGGGACCTCCTGCTTACCAAGCAGATGCTCTACCACTGAGCCGCCGTCCCTCCCCTTCTATTGGCTGAGGCTCCTCCCCCTCCTGGTCCCCTGGGGAAGGAAGGAAAGAGCCAGAGCTTCCTTTGCCCAGTTCCCTAGATTGCACAGGAGAGATACAAAGAGAGCACCTTTAAGACCAATGAATGCTAATGTTTTAAGCATGTTTTGAGGGTTTTTTTTTAAAAAAATCTTTAATAGTATTTGCCTGTGTCCTTTATAAAGTCTGTATCTCTGCTCCCTGCCGTTACCTTTTATAACACACGTGGCCCGGCCCGCCAAGGTCTCCTTTGTGACAAATCTGTCCCTCATAACCAATGAGACCGACACTTCTGCTCTAACAGATACTCCTCTCCCCTCACAAAAAAGATTCTCAGCACCTCACAATCCCCAGGACTTCTCAGCCACCCTGAACTGAAAGGATGAGAGCATTCAGGTGGTTAGCGGTGTTGGTATGAAGCCAGAGAACAAAGCATGAGTCCACTGGCACCTTTCAGACCAACAGAGTTTAATTCTGGGCATCAGCTTTTGTGCACGCGCAGGGCCGGATGAAACCCTGCGGAGGCCCCAAAGCAGTCGAAATCTCGGGGGGCCCCCTTGCAAATTATCTTAGAGTCAGAGTGCCCCCACTACCACCCGTGGCCCCCGCTGCGTCTCAGCCTGCAGGCCCCTTCTCAAAAGTCCCTGGGGTTGAGAGCGCTCCGACAGCAGCTGCCCTTTCAAGGACAGCTCTGCGAGAGCTACGGCTGACCCGAGGTCACCCAGCGACTGCTCGCGGAGGAGTGGAGAATCAAACCCGGTTCTCCCAGATTAGAGCCTGTGCCCTTCACCACCACGTCAAGTCTGAGAGTCAAAGGTCGACATTTTGCGTATTTCGGAAGGCCGATAGGGTGCTGGTTCATAACCTTCATTTAAGAGGAAAACGCAAATTAGCTGGCCGAAGGGAAAAGCGGCTCTCTGTTGTCATTCAACAGCCACGGGACCTTCCCAGACCTGAAGATGGAGATGCTCTTCAAAGGACATTGTATCGTGATCTGTGGCAGCCGTGCGGCTTCATTGCAGTAATGGATGAGGGGGAACGGCCACAAATTGTCTGCTCAAATCAAGACCTGCCAGCTGTTGTGCACTGAATCCTGAAGCAATAGACTAGGGTTGCCAATCGCCAGGTGGGGGCAGGGGATCCCCCGGTTTGGAGACCCTCCCCCCGCTTCAGGGTCATCAGAAAGCAGGGGGGAGGGAAGGGAAATGTCTGCTGGGAACTCTATTATTCCCTATGGAGATTTATTCCCATAGAAAATCATGGAGAATTGATCCACGGGTATCTGGGGCTCTGGGGGGCTGTTTTTTGGGGTAGAGGCACCAAATTTTCAGTATAGCATCTAGCGCCTCTCCCCAAAATAACCCCCAAGTTTCAAAACGATTGGACCAGGGGGTCCAATTCTATGAGCCCCAAAAGAAAGTGCCCCATCCTTCATTATTTCCTATGGAAGGAAGGCATTGAAAAGGTGTGCCGTCCCTTTAAATGTGATGGCCAGAACTCCCTTTGGAGTTCAATTATGCTTGTCACAGCCTTGATCTTGGCTCCACCCCTACTGTCTCCTGACACCACCCCCGAAGTCCCCAGATATTTCTTGAATTGGACTTGGCAACCCTACTTTGAAGAACCACAAGAGTCTACCCCAGGGATGTCGAACTCATTTGTTGTGAGGGCCGGATCTGACATAAATGAGACCGTGTCAGGCCGGGCCATACGTGTCATAAAATGTAATGCCACGGAGCAGAGCTATAAACTTCATAAAGGACACAAACACAAAGATTTCCTTTAAAAAAACCTAAAACTTGCTTAAAATATTAGCACTTGTTGGTCTTAATGGTGCTTTCTTGGTATCTTGCGCGATCCAGGGAACTGGGCAAAGGAAACTCTTTCCTTTCTTCCCCAGGGGACCAGGAGGGGGAGGAGCCTCAGTCAATAGAAGGACGAGAGGCTTGGCTCAGTAGCTCTGCTGCGTGATTGAAGGAGCCCGGCAATGCAAGCTATTCCTCCCCCCTTCCTCCCCCAGGGAGGAGCCTCAGCCAATGGAGAAAATAGATGTTTTGCTCTGTAGCTCCCATGTGATCGAGCATGCCTGGCAAAGCAAGCTGTGATGCAGAAGGAAGCAAGAGAGAGGGAGAAGGAAGCAGATGACACCCAGTTGCTCAGGGGCCTGAGAAGAGCCCTCCAGGGGCCGGATTCAGCCCCTGGTCCACATGTTTGACACCCCTGGTCTACCCTTTCATATCCACAAGAGACTTGGCAGCCAGGAACTGAAAGTCCAGAGTTGTTAAACCCCAATGACGCAGCATCGTATACTCAAGGGGATAAAGCTGGCTGATGTCTCTGTTGGATTTCCAGGGATCGAAACGGAGGACAAACATATGGAGAGACACCAGATATAGAAACATCAGTTCTGGAAGATGAAGTGGAAAACTTGCCTCACAGATGAGATGACAAAGGCATACGCCTGCAAGGTTTACGTGCTGCGCACAGATTAGGCCCACCATGCAAAAAGGATTTCCGGGACATCGGTTTAGTCAGAGGTGGAATTCTAGCAGGAGCTCCTTCGCATATTAGGTCACACACACACACACACACCCCCGATGTAGCCAATCCTCCAAAAGCTTACAAGGCTCTTTTTTGTAAGCTCTTGGAGGATTGGCTACATCAGGGGGTGTGGCCTAATATGCAAAGGAGCTCCTGCTAGAATTCCACACTTGGGTTTAGTAGGGGAGAACGTAACCCATTGTCATTTTCACGTTAACATTTTACTTCTGTTAAAAATTTGAGAGGACTCAGAGGTCACAGAGCATGGACTGTGGGTCAAGCCACTCACGTCTTACCAACTGCAGGAATTCCACCCCCTCGGTCAGTCTGGCCTGCCGCTGGAGAGAGAAAGCCCAGAACTGGGCCCAAGGAACTTGGTCTTTGCAGGACCAAGCCAGAGAAAGCATGTAGACAGCAGCTGCAGCAGCAACAAGAGCCATTGAAGAGCACAGGGGGAAGAATCAGCCCTGCCTTTCTTTAACGCAGGGGGGGCCAAACTGTGGCTCTTTCACACACATTGTGTGGCTCTCGAAGCCCCCGCCACCCTGTCAGCCAGCTTGGAGACGGCATTTCTCTCATTAAATCACTGCCAAGCCAAGCCAGCCAGCAGCTTGGAGAATGCATTTCAAGTTAAAGTTGCTTTCTTTCCACCTCTCTCTCCCCCTACGTCACTGACGCGATGGCGTCACCCGGAAGTGACATCATTGCACCGGCGACATCCCTGCGTGGCTGCTCCAATCGTTTCTGGGGAAACTCTATGGTTTTCCCAGATGCTCTAGCCATTTGGGAGGGGGAACTCTATGGTACAATAGGTACCATAGAGTTTTTCCCTCCCAAATGGCTAGAGTGTCCAGGAAAACCATAGAGTTTTCCCAGAAATGCCTAGAATGGCCATGCAGGGTCGTCGCCAGGGTGATGACATCACTTCTGGGTGACGTCATTATGTCGTGTGTGCGCTTCACACACACGCAAAAGTCCCCCGCTGCAGAACGCAGCGGACTTGGCAACCCTATACGGCACCCATTCTGGAGCTGACCCTGGTATGGCAGCCATTTTGGGGTCTGGTTCCACATCCTGTGGGAGCCATTTTGGGGTCTGGTTCCATGTCCTATGGCAGACATTCTGGGGTCTGGCTCCATGTCTTACGGCAGCCATTTTGGTGTCTGGCTCCATGTCCTGTGGCACCCATTTTGGGGTCCTGTGGGAGCCGTTTTGGGGTCTGGCTCCATGTCCTATGGCAGCCATTTTGGGGTCTGGCTCCATGTCCTGTGGCAGCCATTTTGGGGTCAGGCTCCATGTCCTGTGGCAGTCATTTTGGGGTCTGTCTCTGTGACCTGTGGCAGCCATTTTGGAGCTGTGCCCACCACACAGTAGAGCAATTCCAAAGGTGCCTGCAGGCTCCCCAAACTGCTGGGGGGCAGCTGACCAAAACCCAAGAGCAAAGCTGGATCCCCATCTCCCCTTTCTTCTGACTGCTCTGTAGCTTTCACTGTGGTAGCCCATGCACCGCCCCACCCCCCAAAAAAATTCCGAACCACACTGACAGCTGTTTTGTACTCCATATTTTATTATCGCCATCGGAACAGAGCCGGCTTCTGCCGGCGTATAAGGCACTGTGAGAAGAGAAGGGGAAAGGGGGTGGGGATGAGTCGGGTGGCAATTTAGCACGTACAAAACGGCAGAGAAAGAGCGTCTTTGTTTGCATAGTTTGTCAAAAACCGGCACCGGGGTGGGCAGATTGGGAACAGCCTCCTTCCACTGTAAGAATCTTTTATTTCAACCCGGCTCGAACACTGGGGCAGGGCGCCCTCTGCCTTCTCCGTCCCCTTCCTCCCCCCACAACTGAAGAGTATTTTGTGCTTGTTGTTGGCGTACAGTGAATGGCAGGATTTGACAATGGGGCCACAAGTGGCTTTGGAAAAAATATCTTTACGGAACTCACAGATAACAGACGCTGCATTGATACAAATCAGCAACTTTTAAATTAACAGAGGGGAGGGCGGGGAGGGGGGAGAGAAATCGAAGTTGAACCCGCTTCCCTCGGTTATAAATGCATCCATGCGTCCTTTCTGCTGCCGCATGCTTAGACCTTTCCACCGCTGTTTCAAAACGGGGCGGCCCAAGTGCTTTTCGCCGTCAAGAGAAGGGCGTGCAAACCACGCCTGTTTGCATCGCGGCTTCGTCCAAACTGGTTTGGCTGGAGGTAGAGGGTCTGACCCGGAATGAAATCAAAGCGGGGGGGACAGTCTTGAATCAGGGACACACACTCCCACCTCTGTCTCTTCAGGGGATGGCAGAACAATTCTGCTGGAGGGGGGGAGAACAGGAACCCTGAGCTGCTAGTTATTCTTCTCCACGGTGGCGGGGAGGGGAGAAGCGGCAGCGGGTGGACAGTTTTCCTTTGTCCTCATTCTCCCCCGTCCCCATGGAAATGGTGCACGGCTCAGATCAAAACCAAAGCACGCAGCAGAACAAGATGGCGGAAAGGACTGCACACCTCTCCAAGCTGCGGAGAGCAGACAGCGTCCGCCCGCCCCAAACATTTCCCTGCAAGCAGAAAGCCGGCATGCCAAGAAGTAAGGCCGGAGTTCTAATTTTTAAAAAGTGACCCTCCTCTCCCCTATGATCTTCCTCCCTTTCTCGAAAGTGCCCGAGCGCAGCAGTCTGGGAAGCCGGGCAAGGAGTGAGATGGGGAAGACTCCCCGCCCCCCCTCCACCCCAGATGAAATTGACTGGAGACCTGCTTCTGTGCTCCTCGAAACATCTGGGGGGGTTGGCTCAGAGAGGAAAGCACAGCCGTAAAAGTCACGTCCCCTGAGCGGACCGGCTGAAGAAGTCTCGATTCTGACAGCCGGGATCCTTATCTGCACGGCTTTTTTTGTAGCAGGAGCTCCTTTGCATATTAGGCCACACCCCCTGCTTAGCCAATCCTCCGAGAGCTTACAGGGCTCTTAGCGCAGGGCCTATTGTAAGCTCCAGGAGGATTGGCTACATCAGGAGGGTGTGGCCTAATATGCAAAGGAGCTCCTGCTACAAAAAAAGCCCAATCTGTGCATGTGGCGACCGGATCGGGACATTGGTAGCTGTCCTGAGTAGCGGAGAAAGCAGGTGGGCGTGGTTCAGTGGGCAGAGGGAGGTTTGGGGAGAAATGAGAAGAGAGAAGTTTGGAAGGGAGAGGGGGGCTGAGGGACGCTCGGAGGCCTCGGGGGGAGAGAGAAGCAAGGGGAGGCTTTGGGGGAGAGGTTCACACGCTGTCCGTCCTGGAATAAGAAACCCCAAAGCATGCTGAAGAAGGAAAAGTTTTACTCGCTCTCCTGGGCGCTGGCAAGTGGGAGAGCTACCCTGGTGCCGTGTGGGTTTGGCTTGTGCCAAAACTGCCGCTCAACTTGCAGACTGACGTGAAATCTCTTTCTTGTGACGCCAAGATCTTATCGTGTCTCCGCGGGAAACGGTATGATAAGGGCCAGGCCGCAAAGCCTTTCTCTCTTTGCTCCGGGCATCCAAACGGACGCGGGATCAGTTGCTACCCTCGATGTCCGGACGCTTTGACTCTGTCTCGAGCAGCGCCGCATTTCGGTGCAACGTGTTTCTCCCCATCTAGGAAGGCGCACCCAGAGGGCCAGCAGGGTGTATTGGCTCTGGGGCAGGATATTCAGAATAAGGGTGCCCCAGGCCAGAAGCTGCGAGACAAGGCCTGGGAAGTTTTTCGGTTGTTGAGGCGAAGGCAGCGATGAAGAGTGGCTCAGTCGGCGGACTGACGCAATGGCTTGTCTCTGCTTGCGGCTCTGAGACTGCAAAATCGGCCAGGGATCCTGAGCCGGGCGGTCGAGAAGTCAGCAGGCCCTCAGCAGGGCTGGTGCTTGGGAGTCAGCGAGGTAGGCGACCGCCTGGGGCACCACCTGGCTACGGGGCTGGGGGCAGGTGCCCCCTCCTCGCTTGCTCCGAGGGAGCTGGCTGGGGAGCGGCTGCCTGCGTGCTTTTTCCTTCATTCCGATTCGAAACGAAGGAAAAAGCATGCGGGCGGCCACTGCCCAGCCGGCTCCTTTTGAATCAGGGGAGAGGAACGCTCGGCCCGCCCCTCTTCCCCCCCTTCAGAGGGAGCTGGCTGGACCAGTAGAGGTGCCGTTGTGATGACGTCACTTTTAGATGATGTCGTTGTGCCACGAGCGATTAGAGTCTTGGGGAGACGGGGGCGTGGGGTTCTGGCCTGGGTGGCAGAACCTCAAACGCTGGCTCTGGCCCTCAGCACCTTGGATGGATATTTCCCCAGAGTCTGGACAAAGGGGAGCAGTTCGTTTGTTGCCGAAAGGCCACCGTGCCCCTTTAACACCCCGCTGCTCAGAAGGGCAGTAGGAGGCTGAGCCCCAGCTCCCTGTGGGACCGGTCACTCTGCAGGGGACTCGAGCTGCAGGATTCTACCGGCACCAGTCTGAGCCACAGGCAACTACTGTTCCCCAGCTCCCCGGCTCAGCTAGTTTCAGAGTGGTTTCAACCTTTCCCCTTTTCCCCAGTTAGGGGAATGTGTAGAGAAGGCGGGGAGGGGGGAAAGAAGGGCATACCCGTGCAAAACAGGAGAGGAGAGACATCGGGGCACAGAATCAGGGCAGGGCTTGGGGCAAAACACCAAAGGTGGCATCCTGGGATTTAAACGTCTATGACGGCTACAGCTAATATACACTTCAAACATTCGCCAGCACATCGGGATACTTTGCGGGTCGGTTCTTTCACATGGGGGGGAATAAAACACAAACTAGCAGCAAGCCTCTCTCTCCTTTTTCTTCTTCTTTTCTAAAGAGAAAAGCTCCACAAGTGAGTCTACTTAAAAGACAGCTCATCTCCACTCCCCCCAAGCGGAAGCATCTATGTGCAGAAAAACACTGGCCTAGCAACGGTAAACGAGGGAGCGTCTCTTCCCAATCTCGGGAGAGCAAAAGGGGCCGTCTCTTTCCCGGCCCTGGTCGCAGCAATAAGTGCTAACGTGATGCATGGTCTAACTCGGTCCTTTCAGTCTCTCTTTGGCGGCTAAGTTATACCACTGCATCTCCACTGGCCGAAGGCTCATTTTTGATAAGGGATATCCACACCCTTGAAATTTGGTGAATGAAATTAAGCAGAAACATTCCTGAACCCCTTTTCTGTTTCTTGGCAAATGTGATCTACGGTGGCCGCGGATGTTGAACCTGCAACAAATGTGAGCAAAAAACTGTCGTCGAAAGAAACAACACCGCGGGCCGTTCTTATGCGGCCACCGCAGTCACTGTTTTGGCATGGAGGACTGTCTCGGTTGAAAACATGTGAAAATAGACAGTTGGGGGACAAGAAGCCGCGCAGGCCGGAATTTATATTCTCAAGAGCCCCTGTGCAAAAGCCTGCGTTAACCTCTACGAGTGATTTTCGAAAACATCGACCCTGAAGAAAAACCTTTTTCACAGCTTCTTTGCCACGGAAATCACCCCATGTAAACTTACAAGCAGGCCCTAAAATGATCGCTGCGGGATCCCTGCGTGTTGCAAAGGATGCAATTTAGGACACGCCGATCAGCCGTTGCGGGGCGTCAAACAATGCTGATGGGCCAAACCGCCTTTCGCTATGTGTCTGATGTTTCCACGAGATCTTGCCAGGCAGAGAAAGATTGGCAAGAGGAAACAACTTTAGACAGCTCGTTCCCCATCTTTTCGCTCTTGAAAGCTTTTGAGGACCCCCCCCCCCGCCCCAGGGAGGGGCGTCTCAAAGACAGCTGAAATCGACAGGCCTACTACGATATGCCTTTCTCCACCTGCTGCCTCGGCTGTTTGCCAAAGCACTACCTGGAAAAAGAGGTCTGAAACAAAAACTTCTGCAAACCGGCCACCCGGTTTTCGGTGTTGCGTAGCTCGTCGACAACCGTTGGCAGTCCGGATGTGACCAAAATGAATAAACGACAACTACAGGGAATGCTACGTTTGTGGCTTCGATTCATATCAAAGGTTGTGCGGTTGGTTTTTGCAAAGAAAGGCTGTTTGGTCCATCTGAAGCCTCCAGAGCGGAAAGGGCCGCTGCTGGAAGCTTGACCCTCCGCTACAAAAAACATCCGAGGATGTATATATTATCTCTATATATCGGACAGAGACTGGCAGTGAAGCAAGACAATTCACACAAGTACCCCAGCTGCAGAGCTTGGGGGTTACTTTCTCGGGATCTTCAGGCACTATTTAGCATGGGAGTTACCCTCCGCTCGGACTCCGGAAACGTTTCGAGGCAATGGGCCGACCGCTTCGTTCCTTCCAGCTCCGACCTGAGGCAAGTAACCAAAGGAGCTTACTAAGTGCGTGGGAAATGGGGGTCAGAAATCAGGAAGAGCCCAGCAGGGGGACTATGGCTCGTCGTTCTTTGGCTGGGATAGCAGCTTGCCCCTCCCGTGCGGCTCATCGACACAAGGGCCCAGACTCCTCGTCTTGAGTAGGTGGCCGAGCCGGGCTGGGAATGGGGAAGGGGATGCTTCAGGGTACACCCCGGTCTCAGACCTGTCCAGCTTCGGAGGCGGCAGCTTCGCCCAGGATCTGACAGAGTTCGCTGAACCGCTGCTGCATTTGGGGGACGCCGGCCAGCTGCTGCTCCAGGCGCTGCTTCTCCTCCCGCAGCGAGAGGCGGGCCACGGGGTCCAGCTTCTCGAAATGCCAGCCGCCCTCCCCGTCAAACTGCAGGATGTGTGTGTGGTACTTCCTGGAGGCGAGAAAGCAGACCCCATCCCTTAGGTCAGGTCTAGCATCAATGTCCCCTGTGGTGGATCAGCTGCCACTGACCCTCATCACGTCACTTGTCTGTACCCGTGCTCCCCTTTCACTTGTCTGCACCCGTGCTCCCAACTGCCCAGACTTACTGAGGAAGAAGAAAAGATTGGACTATATTCCACCCTTCACTCCCTGAAGAACTTTCAGAGCAGCTTACAATCTCCTCCCCCTCCCCCTCCCTACAACAGACACCTTGTGAGGTAGGTGGGGCTGAGAGAGCTCTGAGAGAACTGTGACTGGTCCCAGGTCACCCAGCAGGCTTCATGTGGAGGAGAATAATAGGTTTTATACCCCGCTTTTCACTACCTGAGGGCATCTCAGAGTGGCTTACAATCGCCTTCCCTTCCCCTCCCCACAACAAACAGCCTGTGAGGTAGGTGGGGCTGAGAGAGCTCTGGGATAACTGCTCTGAAGGAGTCTCAGAGTAGCTTACAATCTCCTTCCCCTTCCCCTCCTCACAACAGACACCCTGTGGGGTAGGTGGGGCTGAGAGAACTCTGAGAGAACTGCCCTTAAGTGAACAGCCCTGAGAGAACTTGCGACTGGCCCAAGGTCACCCAGCTGGCTGCACTGGGAGGCATGGGGAATCGAACTCGGTTCTCCTGGACTAGAGTTGCTCTTAACCAACACAGCGAACCGGAAGGGCATGTGGGCAGGGTGCAGTGGTTGCACTCCTGGTAGCAAAGGCAGCAGGCTCCGGGGGTGGAATTCTAGGAGGAGCTCCTTTGCATATAGGGCCGAACACCCCTGATGTAGCCAATCCTCCAAAAGCGTAACCTTAAGCTCTTGGAGGATTGGCTACATCAGGTGGGTGTGGCCTAATATGCAAAGGAGCTCCTCCTAGAATTCCACCCCTGGCAGCAGCAATCTCAGGTGCAGACGCTGGCCACTGCTGGCAGGGGAAAAGGTGCTTAGGCAGGGTGGGAGAGCTTGAAAATGGAAGAAGGAGGCACATGTAATTGTGGGGGACGGATGGAGGGACCTGGTGACGGGCAGTGCCCCAACACCCCCCAAAACCTGGCACAGGTCCCGCCTTGCGTCTTGGCCGAGGCTCGGCTCTGGGCTCGCAATTTCCCTTCCAACTCAAGCCCCCTTGCCCCTGACTTCTCCAGCTGCGGTGCGGCTCCTCGTCTCCCCCGAGTCCGGCCCTGTGCGTGGGCGGGGGTGGCACCCCCTGGCTACCGCCATGGATGGATCTTTCCGCTCAGCAGTCTCCGAGGGAGTCGAGAACAAAGCCAGCCTCAGTCTTCGGGGACCCTCGTGATCCCCTCCCCCCCCTCCAGCCACCCACGCAGCTTCCTGTTGGGGACGTGACTCCGAGCCTGGGACTGCAGCCAGGGCTGGCTGAGAGATCGTGGCCGGGAAAGGAAGTCTCTGCTTGGGGTGGGGAAGGAGGTCTGGAGGAAAGGGAGAGACTGAAGAAGAAGGCTGTAGATTTATACCCCACCCATCTCTTGGAATCAGGGTCTCGGAGCGGCTCATAATCGCCTTTATCTTCTTCTCCACAGCTGACACCCTGTGATGTAGGTGGGGCTGAGAAAGCTCTCCAAGAAGCTGCCCTTTCAAGGACAACCTCTGCCAGAGCAATGGCTGACCCAAGGCCATTCCAGCAGCTGCAAGTGGAGGAGTGACGAATCGAACCCGGTTCTCCCAGATAAGAGTCCGCACACTTAACCACTACACCACACTAACACTCTACACTACACTGGCTCTCGTAGGAGTTGTCCTTGAAAGGGCAGCTGCTGTGAGAGCCCTCTCAGTCCCACCCACCTCACAGGGTGTCTGTTGTGGGGGAGAGAAGATACAGGAGATTGTAAGCCGCTCTGAGTCTCTGATTCGGAGAGAAGGACAGGGTATAAATCTGCAGTCTTCTTCTTCTTCTTCCCCTGGAGAAAATGGATGTTTGGGAGGGTGGACTCTATGGTATTGTACCCTGCTGAGGGCCCTCCCCTCCACTCCCCAGCCTCCATCCCTGAATCTTTAAGATTTTCCCAGTCTGGATTTGACAACCCTACTCCCCATTTTGCCCCCCGCCCCTCCATGGGACGTGGCAACCCTACTCCATCTACTTTGGGGTCTCTGTTCAGGCAAGAAAGGACAAGACAGGAGATCCACAGTAGAGCGGCATCTGCTGGCCACAGAACATAATTGCGGCTTTTGCTTCTGGGACAGCAAAATATCGCCCCCTCCCAAAGTGGGAAGTTGCTGTGAAGAGGCAAAAGCCTGGGAAAGGGAGGGAATACGCAGGACGGGGGATTTAGGCAGTTCTCCCTTCCACAGGGCTTTTTTTTTTGAAGCAGGAACTCCTTTGCATATTAGGCCACACACCCCTGATGCAGCCAATCCTCCTGCAGCTGTCAGTAGGCCCTGTAAGAAGAGCACTGTAAGTTCCTGGAGGATTGGCTACATCAGGAGAGTGTAGCCCAGGGGTAGAATTCTAGCAGGAACTCCTTTGCATATTAGGCCACGCTCTCTGGTGTAGTCAATCCTCCTGGAGCTTACAGTAGGCCCTGTACTAGAAGCCCTGGAAGCTCTTGGAGGATTGGCTACATCAGGGGGTGTGACCTAATATGCAAAGGAGCCCCTGCTACAAAAGAAGCCCTGGCTAAAGCTATCGGGTGCCCTGTTGGAGCAGAGCAGATAAGAATGTTTCTCACCCCGGCGTCTTTATGGGGGGTGGTGTTGGCTGTCCCACCACATAGGGTATCCTTTCTGGCTCACTCCAGTTCCCAAAGTCCGCTCTCTGAAGGCTCCATCCCCAAATCTCACACAATTTCCAAACCAAAGTTGGCAACTCGAATGTCCCTCTGTGACGAGCGTCGCCAGACAACCATCGTAGGGTTGCCAATCCCCAGGTGGGGGCGGGGGATCCCCCGATTTGGAGGCCCTCCCCCCGCTTCAGGGTAATCAGAAAGCGAGGGGGGGGGGAATGTCTGCTGGGCATTCCGTTATTCCCTATGGAGACCGATTTCCATAGGGTATAATGGAGAACTAATCCATGGGTATTTGGGGTTCGGGGGGCAGGGGCTGAGGTAGAGACACCACATTTGCAGCATAGCATCTGATGACTCTCCTCAAAACACCCTTCAAGTTTTAAAAAGATTGGACCAGGAGGTCCAATTCTATGAGCCCCCGAAGAAGGTGCCCCTATCCATTATTTCCAATGGAGGGAAGGCATTTAAAAGTGCGGCCCCTTTAAATGTGATGGCCAGAATTCCCTTTGGAGTTCAATTAGGCTTGTCACACCCTTGCTCCTGGCTCCACCCCCAAAGTCCCCAGATATTTCTTGAATTGGACCTGGCAACCCTACGTCATTGGTTGGCTGTTCCACCACTTACAGTGACCTGGGTGGCATCGACTCAGGGTTGCCAGTTCCGAGTTGGGAGGTGGTGGATCCCCCGGTATGGAGTCTCTTCTCCCCCGCCCCGGAAACCTGGGGAAATTACCCGACCCCCGCAAACAGGCAAGAAACAAAAGCAAACCTGAAAGTACATCACCCAGAAGTGACATGAGGGTGTCAATAACAATGAGGGTGGGGGTATGTGTGCTAATTCTACCATAGAGTTTTGCCCACACACCAGAGTGTCACCCCCAACGTTCCTACGTCACCCAGAAGCGACATTAACACCTCGTGTTTCTTTCTTGCATCTTCCTTCCCTCCTGGCAAGGGTACCTCCCGTCGCCCACCCCCATGGCAGAGGAACCTGGCAACCCTACATCAACCAGAACCGGGGCCTTTTCCATCGTGGCCCCAGCTCTGCGGAAGGGGCTCCCTGAAGAGGCGGGGTTGACGGGGCTTCTGAGGGGGTTCGGATGGCAGGCGCCTTTTACAGGGGAGAAGATTTGGGGCCTGGTGTATTATTTTTAGTTCAAAACGAAAAATGTTTTGAGCTATTATTGCGAGCTGCCTTGAACCGTGAGGAAAAGGAGGCCTGCAAAAAGTTTAAAGAAAGCACGGCACTTACCATAAGGAAGGCCGGTGGGTGATGGAGAGCAACGCTATCCCGGCATCCTTTGCTGCCTGGAAGATCTTGCCTTCCACGTCGATGCTGACGGCGCTGGTGCATTCATCCAGGAGAGCGTACTTCGGCCTGGGGGAGAGAAGAGCAGGTCCAGGATGGTCAGCCCGCCACACAGCCCTCCGGAAAGGCAGGCCTTGTCACCCTCAACAGCCCACAGCCAGGGCAGCAGGAGAAGCAGAGGTCCAAGAGGGAAGGAGACCAGGGAGGGCGTGCGACAGGAATGCCCGCCCCTCCACACTGGGACTCACCTATGGTAGAACATCCGGGCCATCCCCATTCGCTGCTTCTCGCCGCCCGACAGAACATCCTTCCAATCGCTGACGGAGTCCCAGCCTGTCCGCCCCCACCAGGGAGATAAGAAGCGTCAGGGGTGGAATTCTAGCAGGAGCTCCTTTGCATACTAGGCCACACACCCCTGATGTAGCCAATCCTCCGAGAGCTGACAAGGCTTTTTTGTAAGCTCTCGGAAAATTGGCTACATCAGGGGGAATGTGGCCCAGTATGCAAAGGAGCTCCTTTAGAATTCCATCCTGGGTTGCCTCGGCGACAGCCTCCTCCTCACCTCTTATAGGGTTGCCAAGCCCAGGTTGGGAAATTCCAGGGGATTTAGGGGCGGAGCTTGGAGAAGGCAGGGTTTAAGGTGGGGGCGGGACCTCGGCGGGTTCTAATGCCGCAGAGTCCACCCTCCAAAGCGGTCATTTTCTCCAGGGGTGGGGGACTGATCTCTGCCATCTGAGAGCTGATGAAGGGAGCAGCGGCTCACGAAAGCTCCTCTCCCCTGCCACAAATGGTGTGAGTCCACGTGGGGCTAAGGGATCCTTGCTCTTTTTAAATCTGGAGATCGCGGAGAGATTGGCAACCCTGTTTTGCTTGCTTCCTTTCCTGTCTCCCTGAGAGTTCATTTCCCCTTCCTCTGTGTTCCCGAATCCAACCCTCCATTATCCCGCACCCACCTCCTTCCCGCTGCACGAGGTAATTGAGGTGGACGATATCCAGGATCCGCTCCAGGTCGGCCGTCGTCTTCCCTTTCCGGGCCATGTCTTCCGCGGTGTCGGGGTAGATGACCTGGTCCTGCAGGGTCCCCACCGACATGTATGGCCTATGGAGGGATGATGATGATGATTAATATTTCTTTATTTATATTCCACCCATTCCCCCATTTGGGGGCTCCGAGTGGAGTACAGAAAATAGAAATAAAATCGCAATGAAATCATAATAAAAGCAATTACAACATTCATCAAAGTGCAGCAAGATGATTCAGCAAAATGACATGACAGGAGAAGAAGAAGATATTGGATTTATATCCCGCCCTGCACTCCAAAGAGTCTCAGAGCAGCTCACTATCTCCTTTCCCTTTCTCCCCCACAACAGACACCCTGTGAGGTAGATGAAGATACTGGATTTATATCCTGCCCTCCACTCCGAAGAGTCTCAGAGCGGCTCACAATCTCCTTCCCCTTTCTCCCCCACAACAGACACCCTGTGAGGTAGATGAAGATATTGGATTTATATCCTGCCCTCCACTCCGAAGAGTCTCAGAGCGGCTCACAATCTCCTTTCCCTTCCTCCCCCACAACAGACACCCTGTGAGGTAGATGAAGATATTGGATTTATATCCCGCCCTCCACTCCAAAGAGTCTCAGAGCGGCTCACAATCTCCTTTCCCTTCCTCCCCCACAAAAGATACCCTGTGAGGTAGACGAAGATATTGGATTTATATCCCGCCCTCCACTCCAAAGAGTCTCAGAGCGGCTCACAATCTCTTTTCCCTTCCTCCCCCACAAAAGATACCCTGTGAGGTAGACGAAGATATTGGATTTATATCCCGCCCTCCACTCCAAAGAGTCTCAGAGCGGCTCACAATCTCCTTTCCCTTCCTCCCCCACAAAAGATACCCTGTGAGGTAGACGAAGATATTGGATTTATATCCCGCCCTCCACTCCAAAGAGTCTCAGAGCGGCTCACAATCTCCTTTCCCTTCCTCCCCCACAAAAGATACCCTGTGAGGTAGACGAAGATATTGGATTTATATCCCGCCCTCCACTCCAAAGAGTCTCAGAGCGGCTCACAATCTCCTTTCCCTTCCTCCCCCACAAAAGATACCCTGTGAGGTAGACGAAGATATTGGATTTATATCCCGCCCTCCACTCCAAAGAGTCTCAGAGCGGCTCACAATCTCCTTTCCCTTCCTCCCCCACAAAAGATACCCTGTGAGGTAGACGAAGATATTGGATTTATATCCCGCCCTCCACTCCAAAGAGTCTCAGAGCGGCTCACAATCTCCTTTCCCTTCCTCCCCCACAAAAGATACCCTGTGAGGTAGACGAAGATATTGGATTTATATCCCGCCCTCCACTCTGAAGAGTCTCAGAGCGGCTCACAATCTCCTTTCCCTTCCTCCCCCACAACAGACACCCTGTGAGGTAGACGAAGATATTGGATTTATATCCCGCCCTCCACTCTGAAGAGTCTCAGAGCGGCTCACAATCTCCTTTCCCTTCCTCCCCCACAACAGACACCTTGTGAGGTAGATGAAGATATTGGATTTATATCCCGCCCTCCACTCCAAAGAGTCTCAGAGCAGCTCACAATCTCCTTTCCCTTCCTCCCCCACAAAAGATACCCTGTGAGGTAGACGAAGATATTGGATTTATATCCCACCCGCCACTCCAAAGAGTCTCAGAGCGGCTCACAATCTCCTTTCCCTTCCTCCCCCACAACAGATACCCTGTGAGGTAGACGAAGATATTGGATTTATATCCCGCCCTCCACTCCGAAGAGTCTCAGAGCTATGGCTGACCCAAGGCCATGCCAGCAGGTGCAAGTGGAGGAGTGGGGAATCAAACCCGGTTCTCCCAGATAAGAGTCCGCACACTTAACCACTACATCAAACTGTCTCTCCAGCAAGGTGAGAGCTTATACAGCAAAGTGGTACAGCACAAAATAGTACCGCAATACGGCATCACAGTACAGCAGTGCAGCAGAGCAGTAGAGGGGGATCGATAAATAGATGCTCGCTGCCTCAGCCAAAGACCTGGTGGAACAGCTCCGTTTTGGAGGCCCTGCGAAAGGCCAACAAGCCAGGTAGGGCCCGGATCTCCATAGGGAGCTGATTCCACCAGGTCGGGGCCAGGACCGAGAAAGTCCTGGCCCTGGTAGAGGCAAGACAGGCATCTCTTGTGCTGGGGACTATCAGAAGATCTTGGGAGACCGAACGAAGCGACCTCCGGGGCGTATATGGGAGGAGACAGTCCCGTAGGTACGTTGGTCCCAGGCCGCGCAAGGCCTTAAAAGTCAAAACTAACAAAGATTTCAGGTTTTCACGGCTGGTAACATCATTAGGGTTTGTAGAATCTTTTGGGATCAAGTGCCGTGTTCTACTGGAGAAAGTTTTCCTTCCAGACGTTTCGTTCTCAGCTGCGGAGAACATCCGCCACTGCAACGCCACTGAGGATGTTCCCCGCAGCTGAGAACGAAACGTCTGGAAGGAAAACCTTCTCCAGTAGAACACGGCACTTGATCCCGAAAGATTCTACAAACCCTCAAAACTAACACCTTGAAACGGATCCGGTACTCTATAGGCAGCCAGTGCAGGTCACGGAGCACTGGCCGCATGCTCACCCGTAGAGGTGATGCAGTCAGCAGGCAAGCTGCCGCATTCTGCACCCGCGCTGCTGTTTCTGGATCAGTTTCAGGGGTAGGCCAGCATACAGCGAGTTACAGGAGTCCAGCCTGGAAGTCACCATTGCATGGGTCACTGTAGCCAGGTCTTTGGGGGGGGGGGCATAGGTATGATGCCCGACAGGACAATTCAGAACATCGCCTGGCGTTCATAATGTCTCAAGGACTCTCTGACTGCCGGTTCAAGAACCAAAGTGCTCTAATCAAACAAGATTCCTTTCCTTGCAACACTCCCAAACCCTGGCCCCACACTGTACCTCTGGGGGATGTAGAACATACGATGGGGGGGCGGCTTGTAGAGGACGCCTTCGTACGTCGGCCACAGCCCCCCCAGGATCCGGAACAGGGAGCTCTTCCCGCAGCCGTTGGGGCCGGTGATCAGTAAGTGCATGCCTTCCTCCACCTGCAAGGGGCGACGGGGAGCAGAAACGGAGAATTGGTCTTGACCTTGACTCTTATAACTCCTCCCTTCGATCAACCTCTGTGCGGTCCCCCCCCCCTCCCCGAAAAAGCCTGAAAAAGCAGAACAGGTGTTTGTATTAACTATTGGCCAGGTCGTCTGGCGAGCTGCCAGGACACTGTGCTCTTTCAGGACACGGGCAGAGACCGCCAGGCCACGTCGAGAGATGCGTTATCTCTCCCAACTCGTTCCTGCGCTCCGGCTGGATTCCCAGATATGCATTTTGGAATCGTTCTACGTAAAAGATAACGGCCAGCTGGCAGCGAGCGAAGCCTTATCAGACCCCTTTCCCTTCGGCCTCTCCCACCTAGCCTTGAAACCAGCAAAGTCAGCAACGGCGGGGACTCTCGACCCCATTGGCTGGGTGCGCTACTTATCTCCCGCTCCTCTGAATTCTGACCTGCAGATTGCTCTCTAGCCTGGCTCCCTGCCTCCCTTTCAGCTCCCTGCTGAATCTGGGGAAAAAGGACCCAGTAGGATACAGACTTAGAGTTTGGGCTGAGACGGATGGAATCACGAACGGAGCACATGAAGAGTACAAATATTTTGCTTATAGTACGGATCACACAGACAGTGTTCCCTCTAAATGGAGTTAGCGTGAGCTAGCTCACATATTTTTAGCCTCCAGCTCACATATTTTTGTCTTAGCTCAGAAAAAATGAGCCCGGAGCAAACTAATTTATGCAGGAGCTCACAACTTTAATGCCAGGAGCTCACAAAGTAGAATTTTTGCTCACAAGACTCTGCATCTGTCATGATCCTGGGCCTAGCGAAGCCTGCAGGCCCCAGGGAAGCCTGCTTTGGAGTACTCGGAAGAGCCTACATTTCCCAGGATCCCCTCTGTCCCTCTGATTGGGTGGCAAGGGTTTTCGAGGGAAACTGGCCCAGAGAGGGGTGCGGCCTGGGAGAAGATAAAAGGGCGAAACCCAGGAAGGGGGTGGTCTTTTCCTAGGAGGCAGAGCTGAGGAAGAGCTGCTGCCAGGAAGAGACCCTTGCCCTATGAGGAAGGGTGAGTAGGCCCAGGTCTGACTGACAATTTAGGGACTGTATAGATAGACGCGTTAGGGCATTTGGTTAATTTTCCCTTCACCCCTTTTACTAGGGTTGCCAATTCCCAGGTGGGGGCAGGGGATCCCCCGGGTTGGAGGCCCTCCCCCCGCTTCAGGGTCGTCAGAAAGCAGGGGGAGGGGGGAAAACTTCTGCTGGGAACTCTATTATTCCCTATGGAGATTTATTCCCATAGAAAATCACGGAGAATTGATCTGCAGGTACCTGGGGCTCTGGGGGGGCTGTTTTTTGAGGTAGAGGCACCAAATTTTCAGCACAGCATCTACTGCCTCTCCCCAAAATATCCACCAAGTTTCAAAATGACTGAACCAGGGGGTGCAATTCTATGAGCCCCAAAAGAAGGTGCCCCTGTCCATTATTTCCTGTGGAAGGAAGGCATTGAAAAGGTGTGCCGTCCCTTTAAATGTGATGGCCAGAAACTCCCTTTGGAGTTCAATGATGCTTGTCACAGCCTTGATCTTGGCTCCACCCCTAATGTCTCCTGGCTCCACCCCCAAAGTCTCCTGGCTCCACCCCCAAAGCACCCAGATATTTCTTAAATTGGACTTGGCAACCCTACCTTTTACTGTTTTATGCACCTTGTTTGTTATATTGCGCTGACCTTTTAAATAAACAAACCCCCCCCCCCCTTGTTATCTCTGCCTGGTCCTTGTGCTCATAATTTGGCCTAAGCTAAGGGAAGCCTGAAGGGCTTGGGAGGGGATTCTGGGCCTTCTCAAGGGAGACCCTTAACCTAGAGTGGTGGCAGTAATTGGAAAGACCCCCCGAGTCGTGACAGCATCTTAGACGGAACACTGGCCACAGGGCTTTTGTTATATCAGGAACTCCTTTGCACCTTAGGCCACACACCCCTGATGTAGCCAATCCTCCTGGAGCTTACACGAGGCCCTGTAAGAAGAGCCCTGCAAGCTCTTGGAGGATTGGCTACATCAGGGGGTGTGGCCTAAGATGCAAAGGAGTTCCTGCTACAAAAAAAAAGCCCTGACGGGTCATGACCTTTTTGTGCCTCTGAGCACCTCTGGAATTCTGTCACACACGGTGGGCACAGCCACCAAACGGCTGCCACAGCTTTCCTTCAGTCACAACTTAAAGATCCTTGGTGGAAACTGCTGCGAGCCACATTTTGAAATACCTGCACAGCCCGCCGAATCTCTAATAGCCGTTCAGAAGCCTTGGTGTGCAAATGCTCCACTTGGTCCTGCCCACTTCCTAAAAACATTTGGCAGGCACAGGGAAAGGTGGCGGTGGGAGTTACGGTGCCCTCAAGTACCACATTGGGAGCCCCTGGACTTATATGGTTGCTGACTGACATCATCCCCCTACCTCTGCACACACCCCCAAGTTTCCTCTCATGCCAATTGCAGCAGCTTGATTGATGGAAATATAAGAACATAAGAGAAGCCATGTTGGATCAGGCCAGTGGCCCATCCAGTCCAACACTCTGTGTCACGCAGTGGCCAAAAAACCACAGATGCCATCAAGAGGTCCACCAGTGGGGCTAGAAGCCCTTCCACTGTGCCCCCCCAAGCACAATACAGGGCATCACTGCCTCAGACATAAGAACATAAGAGAAACCATGTTGGATCAGGCCAATAGCCCATCCAGTCCAACACTCTGTCACACAGTGGCCAAAAAACCACAGATGCCATCAGGAGGTCCACCAGTGGGGCTAGAAGCCCTTCTACTGTGCCTCCCAAAGCACAAGAATACAGAGCATCACTGCCCCAGACATAAGAAAAGCCATGTTAGACAGGCCACTGGCCCATCCGTGTCACACAGTGGCCAAAAAAACACAGATGCCATCAGGAGGTTCACCAGTGGGTCCACCAGGACACTAGAAGCCCTCCCACTGTTGCCCACCCCCCAAGCACCAAGCATCACTGCCCCACACAGAGAGTTCCATGAATACCCTGTGGCTAATAGCCACTGATAGACCTCTGCTCCATAGGTTGATCCATATGCCTCGACAACCTTGTCACAGCCTGGAATTCCCCGCTGCCGAAGCCACCGTTGAAGGCCCCTTTGAAAGGATGACTAGTCACGTGTTATCCACTTGCCGTGAGTGACCGCGGCGTGTTCCCTGCCCCTCTGAGGCTCTAGGAGGAACTGCTTCCAGGTCTGAGGGCGGGATTCCCTGACTTCAAGGTTCCCTGAGCTTCCAGCACAGTGTTACACCCCGTGGTTTTTCCGGCTTGAGAGCCGTTTTCTCTTTCCGTCCCATGACCGCTCACCCGGATATTGAGGCTGCTGACCACCACGTCTCCCGTTGGGGTGATGATGGGGATGTTTTCGCAGATGATCCCTTGTTCGACGTCGACCACCCGCCCTGTAAAAAGGAGGGCAGAGACTGGGTGTTAAACACTGCAACAAAACCAGTGTTTGCTAGAGCTCCCAAGTTCCCCCCGGGGGCGGGGGATCCCCCGGTTTCACAGGCCCCAACCTGCCGGCAGGGAAGAGGCCACCAGAGGGATCCCCCCCCCAAGGAGTCCATCACCACAAGGCACGATGACGTCACCCAGAAATGATGTTAGAATCATGGAAGGGCCCTCCAGGACCATGTAGTCCAACCCCCTGCACAATGCAGGAAACTCACAAGCGCCTCCCCCTAAATTCACAGGATCTTCATTGCTGTCAGATGGCCATCTAACCTCTGTTGAAAAACCTCCAAAAAAAGAGAGCCCACCACCTCCCAAGGAAGCCTGTTCCTCTGAGAAACCGCTTGAACAGTCAGGAAGTTCTTCCTAATGTTGAACCAGAAACTCTTCTGATTTAATTTCAACCCACTGGTTCTGCTCCAACCTTCTGGGGCCACAGAAAACAATTCCACACCATCCTCTATAGGACAGCCCTTCAAGTACTTGAAGATAATGATCTTATCAGTTCGTCCCTGGATAAGATCTCCAGGCATCTGAGCCATCCCTGGCTGGCATAATTCCCAGCCCCTCCCTGCGATTATCAGAAGCAGCCAACGTTTTGTGGAGTGGGCACTGCGAATGCACTTAGCTTGCGTCATTCACAATACCTGGTTTTTCGTGGCGCAGAAGTTGCCTCCTTCTGGTACGGAGCCTGCACAACCCCTAGTTCTGCCAAGCGCGCCAGTCGCCACGCTGTTCCCGGCTTTGTTTGCTGACTGTGTTAGGATTTGCAGTTAAGAAACAAAGGAGGGAGAAGGAATCGTGGGCGCAGTTGGGGAAACTTGCGACCAAACCTGGGGACAACGTATTGCTAGGGATGCCAACTTCCAAGCAGGGCTTGGAGCAGTGTTCCCTCTAAGCTGAGTTGGTGTGATAGGCAGGGGATCCCCCGTTTTTACAGGCTTCCCCCCCACCCCCAGCCAGCTGGCCGATGGGGGAAGCCCCGCCCCCACAGTCACCACGTAGTTTTAGATAGGGTTGCCAAGTCCAATTCAAGAAATATCTGGGGACTCTGGGAGTGGAGTCAGGAGACTTTGGGGGTGGAGCCAGGAGACATTAGGGGTGGAGCCAAGATCAAGGCTGTGACAAGCATAATAGAACTCCAAAGGCCATCACATTTAAAGGGACGGCACACCTTTCCAATTCCTTCCTTCCATAGGAAATAATGAAGGATAGGGGCACCTTCTTTTGGGGCTCATAGAATTGGACCCCCTGGTCCAATCGTTTTGAAACTTGGGGGATAATTTGGGAGAGGCACTAGATGCTATACTGAAAATTTGGTGCCTCTACCCCAAAAAACAGCCCCCCCAGAGCCCCAGATACCCGTGGATCAATTCTCCATGATTTTCTACGGGAATAAATCTCCACAGGGAATAACAGAGTTCCCAGCAGACATTTCCCTCCCCTCCCCCCGCTTTCTGACGACCCTGAAGCGGGGGGAGGGTCTCCAAACCGGGGGATCCCCTGCCCCCACCTGGGGATTGGCAACCCTAGTTTTAGAGCTCCTGAAGGTTTAGAAACCTGCAAACAGGTCCATTTTTTAAATGCGTGCCTTTAAGGCTGAGCAGGAAACAGGAAACAGGAAGGGCTTCATGGGAAAGGGTCAGTAACAGTTTTGTCGGAGAACGGCCCTTCCTTTGTTTTCCTTTCGTTTTCAGAGCAAGTAAAGTTCTGCAGGAACAAGACCCAAGATTTGTGTGCGAGAGAGAGGGAGGGAGGGGGCAGAAGATTCCCTGGTTTGGAGGCCCTCCCCCCGCTTTAGAAAGCGGGGGGGGGAGGGAAATGTCTACTGGGCACTCTATTATTCCCTATGGAGAACGATTCCCATAGGGAATAATGGGGAATTGATCCGCGGGTATTGGGGGCTCTGGGGGGGCTATTTTTTGAGGTAGAGGCACCAAATGTTTAGTATAGCATCTAGTGCCTCTCCCCAAAATACCCCCCAAGTTTCAAAACGATTGGACCAGGAGGTCCAATTCTATGAGCCTCCAAAGATGGTGCCCCTATCCTTCATTATTTCCTTCCATAGGCATTTGAAAAGGTGTGCTGTCCCTTTAAATCTGATGGCCAGAACTCCCTTTGGAGTCCAATTATGCTTGTCACATCCTTGTTCCTGGCTTCACCCCCAAAGTCTCCTGGCTCCGCCCCCAAAGTCCACAGATTTTTCTTGAATTGGACTTGGCAATCCTATGGTGTGAGCTAGCTCACAGGTTTTGGCTTAGCTCTGGAAAAATGGCCCCGGCGCAAGCTAATTTATGCAGCAGCTCACAACTTTAGTGCCTGCGGCTCACAAAGTAGAACTGTTGCTCACAAGACTCCCAGCTTCGAGGGAGTATTGGCCTGAAGATCTCCTGGAATTATAGCTGATCTCCAGGTGACAGAGACGGGTTACCCTGGAGAAAATGGCTGCTTTGGGCCCTAGGGCATTATACCACTCCGAGGTCCCTTTCCAGGCTCTATCCCCAAATTTTCACAAATTTCCCAACCTGGTGTCGGCAACCCTATGTATTGCTTAGTTAGGCTTGAGGCCTAGAACCACAAGCTCTGGTAACCACGGCAACAACCAAGTACAGACCGCAAGGAACTGCTGTAATGGAGACTTCCACAGAGAGACGGACCTCCAAGTCAAGTGAAGACCAGGACAGAAGGGGTGTTTGTGTGTGTGTGTTTTTGCGTGCGTGTGTGTGCATGGCCATTGGTGACACTGAAAGAAGAGACCGTCCGCTGTCCAGTCACAGAACGAGAACTGACATTGTCAGCGGGGCCTGAAAATCAGAGCGACGTTGGGTTCCTCCGACGCGGCAAACACCAGTGAACAAGTCACCTTCCCACACGACCAGGAAATGTTACACCAGCCTAATTTACACGAAAAAGCAATTAGCGGCCCGCCTGCCCTCTGCAATTGGGCACGTGGCGCAGGGGAGTGGTGTTGCCAAACACAGTTTGGAAAATTCCTGGAAATTTGGGGGCAGGGCCTTGAAAAAACAAAAGGTCAGGGGTTGGAGAATGGAGTTCAGAGGGAATGTGATGCCGCTCTAGGACCTGTGTTTCTCCTTGACTCTACTGTAAACCATAAAGTCTGCCTTCCAAAGCTGCCATTTCCTGCAAGGGGAGGGACGGTGGCTCAGTGGTAGAGCATCTGCTTGGGAAGCAGAAGGTCCCATGTTCAATCCCTGAAATCTCTAAAAAAAAAAAGGGTCCAGGCAAATAGGTGTGAAAAACCTCAGCTTGAGACCCTGGAGAGCCGCTGCCAGTCTGAGTAGACAATACTGACTTTGATAGACCAAGGGTCTGATTCAGTGGAAGGCAGCTTCATATGTTCAAGGGAAGTGATCTATGTAGACGGGACGGCAGCGATTTGGTGACTGAGAACATTAGTTTGCTCTAGGGCTATTTTTCCGAAGCTAAGACAAAAATGTGACCCGGAGGCTAAAAAACTGTGAGCTAGCTCACACTCAGAGGGAACAATAAGGTTGCCAATCTCCAGGTGGGGGCAAGGGATTCCCCAATCTGGAGGCCCTCCCCCCACTTCAGGGTCATCTGAAAGGGGCGGGAGGGAAGGGAAATGTCTGCTGGGCACTCTATGATTCCCTATGGAGACCGATTCCCAAGGTATAATGGAGAATTGATCTGTGGGTATCTGGGGCTTGGTGGGGTGTGAGTGGGTAGGTGTTTGTTTTTCAAAGTAGATGCACCAAATTTACAGCATAGCATCCGGTGCCTCTCCTCAAAACACCCTCCAAGTTTCAAAAGGATTGGACCAGGGGGTCTAATTCTATGAGCCCCCAAAGAAGATGTCCCTATCCTATTTCCGATGGAGGGAAGGCATTTAAAAGATGCGTTCTTTAAATGTGATGGCCAGAACTCCCTTTGGAGTTCAATTGCGCTTGTCACAACCTTGCTCCTGGCTCCACCCCCAAAGTCTCTTGGCACCACCCCCAAAGTCCCCAGATATTTCTTGGACTTAGCATCCCTACCCTGACACCAGTTATCTTATGCCAGTTTTGAAGCTGGGGACATGGGGAAGGGTGGGGAAGGGAGGGACGCGGAGGCTGGAGAGTGGGCAAACTAGGTGTTGTCTAGGGGGGAGGCTGAATGTGGTGCCCCTACCTTGCCGGCACCCTAGGCAACCACCTAGTTTGCCCAGTGGGCAAGCTGGCCCTGTGTCCGACCCCTCCTGCAGAAAGGTAAGAGAGATAAAAGTCCACACACCCTCCAAAATTTCGTATCGCTCCAGGTACCAATTCACGTCAAATCACTGCTTGTCCCCAAAAGGTGACACCAACAATCACGTCCAATCACTGCTTGTCCCCAAAAGGTGACAACAACAATGCCCTCCAGGAAATTAACCCGGGAAACATATTTGGAAGTCTGCCACGCCAACAAGCCTCTCCCACAAAAAAGGAACAACAAGAGGTTCTCAGGAACACTTGGAAACACTTGTATCCGTCACAGGGAACACAGCAAGTCATTTTGTTCTTAGACATCTTGGGGGGGGGTGTTTCTTCTGTAAATACAAATTCACCACTTTAGTGGCGCTTGCTTGCTTGTTTGCCTGTCTGCTTGCTGGCTTGCTGAGTCGTCCATCTATCTCTTCTCTGAACACCCCTTACATGTTTAAATTAAGCCTCTGAGAACCTCATGCCCTCCTTTTAACCTAGGGCAGGCTCTCATTTATTGCAGGTTATTTTTGTTGTTGTTCTTCAGTCGAGTCTGACTCTTTGCGACCCCATGGGCAGTCACGCCAGGCCCTTCTGTCTTCCACCTGTCAAGCGGTGTGAATCTTTCTTTCAATAATCTGATGCTAATGAAATATTGCAATTGAATGTATCTGTAAAGCTTCATGAATGTTACTAACCAAAGCCAGGATGGACACATCAAAGCAGGGGATATTTAGGGGGTAGTTTGCACTTCTCGATTTTACTAACAAATGCAGGAATTTGCTCCTTTGAAGATAAAGCGCCTCCAGGGAAGGTTCCCAGGACTGACCCCAAGGAAGGAAACCGCAAATGAGATAAGGATTGCCCTGTGAATCTTCACGCGTGAATGTAGCATTGTTTAGACTAGAGAATGTAGCTTGGTTTAGAAAACGCTTTGATGTGCCACCTTTAAGTATGCCTTTCACTGTTACTATGTATCAGTTCCAATCCTCAGCTCAACCTTGGACTATCGAATAAATCATACTTTGTTTCAAATCAAAGACTGATTACTTTGAGATCCAATTACTTGACACCAGCATCCTTAGTGGACATCAATCTGCTATTCTGACGTTTATGACTGTTTTTGTTGTTTTGGCCCACTGGCCACAGGCTGGCAGTCGCTAGGTCCGGCTTGTGATTCCTTTAATCTGCTAAGGGACCTTTCCGGGATTTTGCATGCTGATTCACTGCCCATTTTCTCTACATTTAGGACTGTTTGCTGTTCCATCCTACTGTCTGAAGTGTGCATGCACGCACACGAAAGCTTCCCTTGTGAATAAAACTTTTGTCGGTCTTAAAGGTGATACTTGACTCTTGCTTTGTTCTGCTGCTTCAGACCAACACGGCTGCCTACCTGGATCTACTCCTACTCACTTGTAGGCTCCTTGAACCACAGACCGGAATCTTCAAGGTAAGTAAATGCAGCCTCTTCCCTAGTCACACCCCCTTTAATTTTTTTCTCCTTAGGCCAACCTTGTGGGAGTGTTGTCAGAGGGTACGTGCACACTATGCTAAATGATGCATTTTGCAACTGGATTTTTGCTGTTCTTACACAGTAAAAATCCGATTGCAAAACACATTACTTAGTGAAGCGTGAATGCACCCAGTGTGTGCTTTTAGAAAGTATATTTGCCTTTTTAGGATTCAAAAATATTCAAATAAATACTTTTATCTGAATAACAGACTAATTTATTCAGGGCTTTTTTTGTAGCAGGCACTCCCTTTGTATATTAGGCCACACCCCGATGTTGACAATCCTCCAAGAGCTTACGGGGCTCTTAGTGCAGGGCCTACGGTAAGCTCCTGGAGGATTGGCTACATCGGGGTGTGTGGCCTAATATGCAAAGGAGTTCCTGCTACAAAAAAGTCCCCGGATTGATTTATGAGAGCGCTCAAAGGGAATAATCCCCTTTTACATAGGTCTACATACCCTCTCTCACATTGTCCCTAATTAAGTTAATGCCCAACTCAAACAGGTAACAGCAACCTAGGCAATGCACCCTACAAAGCAGCCATTTTCTCCAGGGGAACCGATCTTGGTGGTCTGGAAATCAACGTAATGGTGGGAGATCTCCAGGTGCTGCCTGGAGGTTGGTAACTCTGACCTCTGAGTTCTGCCACACAGTTCCATTAGAGTTCCTCTGAGTTTAATGGGACTTATTTCTGTCACATGTTCTGCTTTCGTAACATTCTTGCAGGGACCCAACATGGGTAGCAGTGGGCAACACGGCGCCCTTCCGGAGCTGCTCTTGAACCCAAGCCCAGGGCCTCACCTTTGATCTGGAGCGGCCCCTCCACTCGCACGCCGTGCTTCATCACCACCCCGGCTCGAGGTGCTTTCTCCTCCAGCTCCCCGGGACGCCGGAAGTTGCAGCGCTTGACGTCCTCAAAAACCTGGAACATCTCGTAGACGCGGGCCGTGTACCCCGCCAGCTCCGTAACCTGGTTGACAGAACAGCGAGTGAACGGTTGAATGCCGGGAGGGCAATCCGGAAGCTGTCCATAAATGGGCAACTAGAATGATTAAAGGGTTGGAACACTTTCCCTATGAAGAAAGGTCGAAACGCTTGGGGCTCTTTAGCTTGGAGAAATGTCGACTGCGGGGTGACATGATAGAGGTTTAAAAGATTATGCATGGGATGGAGAAAGTAGAGAAAGAAGTACTTTTCTCCCTTTCTCACAATACAAGAACTCGTGGGCATTCGATGAAATTGCTGAGCAGACAGGTTAAAACGGATAAAAGGAAGTACTTCTTCACCCAAAGGGTGATTAACATGTGGAATTCACTGCCACAGGAGGTGGTGGCGGCCACAAGCATGACCACCTTCAAGAGGGGTTTAGATAAAAATATGGAGCAGAGGTCCATCAGTTGCTATTAGCCACAGTGTGTGTGTGTATATATATATATATATATATATATATATATATATATATATATATATATATATATATATATATATATATATATATAATTTTTTGGCCACTGTGTGACACAGAGTGTTGGACTGGATGGGCCATTGGCCTGATCCAACATGGCTTCTCTTATGTTCTTATGTCTGATCCGGCCTTTGCCTCTGAGGCAGGGGAGATTCGGCCCAGATTTCACGCTTTTAGGATTTGGCACGGAAGCTGGGGTTCAGTGCAAAATCTAACGTTTCTTTTACAAACATAAAGGTGGGCTTTTAACTGATGTTCCCGCTAAGCTGGGGAGTATTGTGTGCAAAAATTCTCTTTTGTGAGCTACTGGAATTAAAGTTGTGACTGCTGCATAAATTAGCTTGCTTGGGGCCATTTTTCCTGAGCTGAGACAGAAATGTGTGAGCTGGAGGCTAAAAAACTGTGAGCTAGCTCACGCTAACTTAGATTAGAGTAGGGGAGGCCAAACTTGCTTAACGTAAGAAAAACGATCAGATGTTTGAGAGCCGCAAGACAGGAAGGACGGATGGAAGGAAAGAAGGAAGGAAGGAAGGAAGGAAGGAAGGAAGGAAGATGAGAGAGGGAGAGGTGGAAAGCAACTTTAAATGCATTCTTCGGGCTGTTGGCTGTCTTGACTTGGCTTGGAGAAGTGATCTAAAGAGACAAATGCCTTCTCCAAGCTGGCCAACAGGGCAGTGGGGGCTTTGAGAGCCACACAGTATGTGTGAAAGAGTCACATGTGGCTCCCGAGCCACAGTCTGCCCACCTCTGGCTTAACCTGGAAACACATAGCAGAAGATGGAAGCATTCACAGGAACCAGCCTAAAAGAGGGGTCTGTCTGTCTACCGTCATCTTGAGCTGTGATCCATACAGCCCCACCGGCCAACACTGACCCACATTTTCCCCACTGTGTTAACTTTTTTTTTTTTATCCAGAAGGGAATGAGTGCCAAAGGGTCAGTTATTCAGGTTGGCAGTAAAATAGGCAGAGTTCCTTCCTATGCAATGAGTAAATTTGCCCCAGAACAGAACTTATCCTACAGAGATAAGGGGTTCCTAACCTTTCCTTAGTCCATTCCCTGAAGCTGCCATTTCCTCCAGGGGAACTGATTTCTGTAGTTGGGAGATCAGTTGTAGAAGCAGAAGTACTCCAGGCCCCACCTGAGGGTTGGCAAGCTTAAATTTAAAAAGGTAAAGGCAGTCCCCTGTGCAAGCACCAGTCATTTCCAACTCTGGGGTGACGTTGCTTTCACAATGTTTTCACGGCAGACTTTTTACGGGGTGGTTTGCCATTGCCTTCCCCAATCATCTACACTCCCCCCCCCCCCCAGCAAGCTGGGTACTCATTTGACCGACCTCGGAAGGATGGAAGGCTGAGTCAACCTCGAGCCGGCTCCCTGAGTCCAGTTTCTGCCAGGATCGAACTCAGGTCATGAGCAGAGAGCTCAGACTGCTGTACTGAAGTTTTACCACTCTGCGTCACGGGGGTTTTTAATCTTAAATTTAGCAAACTACAGAGAACCCAAATCTACAAAGATTCCCTAGACCAGTGTTTCCCATTTGCAAGGTCGTGACCCAGTACTGGGCCACAGAAGCCTCACTACTGGGTCACAAGAAAAGCCAAAGCCCCCAGCAAAGCTAGCCCCGCCCCATCTCTGTGTTGTTCAGAGAGAAGCTGGGCTGCCTCTCCTTCTTTCTCCCCTGCTCCCAGTGTTTGAGAGAAAAGCTGGCATCCTTTGGCACTTTAGACCCATGAAGTGTTCTTCAAGGTATGAGCTTTCATGTGCTTTGTAGTATGTTCTTTTGGGGAGATTACCCTGGGAGGCCTGGGTAGCAAAGAAGGGTGTGTGTGTTTTTTTCAGCCAGGAGGGGCGGGGAGTGGGCATTCCAGTAGTTATTTTTTTTACCAAACGACCCCTGGGCAGAATTTTTGCTGGCTAGATTCATCTGATGATGAGGAAGGCTTTTTTTCTCCTTTGCCCCCCTTTCTTTCTTTCCCTGCAAGTGATGCTCTGTCTGTATTCTTGGTGCTGGGGGGGGGGGGCGGGAAGCAACAGTTGGGAGGGCTTCTAGTGCCCTGGCCCCACTGGTGGACATTCTGGTGCTTTTGGGGCATTGTATGAGGGAATTTTGGACTGGATAGTCCACTGGCCTGATCCAACATGGCTCTTCTTATGTTTATGTTCTTTCTTTCCATGTCTTTCTTTTCCTTTCCTTCCACTTCATTCTTTCCTTTTCTCTTTCTTTCTTTCTTTTCTTCCATTTTTACTGGATGAAACTTTTCTGTTCATCATACTGTTGTTGCAGACATAGGAGCTCTGCCAATGAAAAGTTGGCACCCCCAGTTGTAGCCAGGTGGCCTTCTATGAGATTTCTGTGTGAGTGAGTGAAAGTAAGAGGTGTGGGGCAGAAAGAGATCATTGGAGATTACTGCGGTATATCTCAACAGCACTGGAAGAGATGGTGCTATGAACTTGACACCATTTTACTGGTCCTGCTTTTAACAGCTGTCTAACACCAAAATTAACCTCCTCCTGTAGATATTAAAAAGGATGAAAGTAGTGCACTGGCTAAGTATCTGCACAACAGGTTGCTTTTAAAGAGCCGCCCTGAGCCCGCTTCGGTGGGGTAGGGCGGGATATAAATTGAAATAAATAAATAAATAGATAGATAGATAGATAAATAAATAAATAAATAAATAAATAAATAAAGGCATGGGAAACACAGCCAGTAAAAAGTTGCATGTCCCTCATAAATATCCTTTTTGGGATAACTGCAAAAAAGCTTGTATGAACTTCATATGACTTGAAATTAATTCATTAATTGCAGTACAATTCTCTGCTACCTTTCACAGCAATTTCCCTGTGTTTCAACCAAAGAAAAGTATGAAAAATAGCTGTCCACAGATTTTCTTGAAACCAAGCAAGCTCGGTTGTAGCTTGAGGCAGGGTTGCAGTAGTAGCAGCTGAAGGAAGGGCCTACTAAATCTTTCAGCATATTTTGAGGTAGAGCAGCTGCCAGGGCCCAGTGCTGGCATTCCGGATGGCAATGGCAACAGCACTCCCAACTGCATACACTGGCCAGTGCTGTTGAGGAAGGGGTGTGTAGGTGGTGCAGGCAATTGAACATGGGCATCAGGAGTGCTTGCAAGCTGGAGAAGAATATACAAACAGATAGGTGCATGCAGGTGTCGGGGTGAAAAGAGAGGACTGCCCACTTTCCACCTCTGTTTTGGCTCAGCATGAGTTACAGAGATTTTTCTGAAAATGGCAGGTTTGGGGGAGTGCCCTAGAAGTGACATCACAGAAAAAGGTGGAATTTTGGTTCAGTGTGCCCCGGAAGTGACATCACTTGGTCCTTGACACCACAGGAAATGACATAATTCCTGTCTCCTGGCTCCACCCCCAAATTTCAGTGGGCCACGAAGGAGAGGTGCAAAAATAACCAGGCCATGGGAAAGAAAAGTTTGGGAATTTCCCACGGGCAGTCCAAACTAATCTCTCTGCACGAGGCACAATGCACAACATCAGCCAGCGCACATCAAATGACATGCAAATAAGGATCAAACCTGTTTTGCTGTAATGGCTCCCCACTGGAAAAGGTTTAGGAAACGTAGCTTCCTAAAGAGGCTAACCAGAAATTCTCAGCATACCCCGCCATAAAACTACAATTCCCAGAATTCTTTGAGGAAACGATAAGAAAACTCATTTCAAAAGCATATAACGAGAGAGACCTTGCTTAACGTAAGAGCCACATAGAAAAACATCAGGTGTTTGAGAGATGCAAGGAAGGAAGAAAAATAGATGGGGGAGAGAGAGGTGGAAAGAAAGCAACTTTAATTTTAAATGCATTCTCCTGGCTGCCGGCTGTCTTGGCTTGGCTTAGAGAAGTGATTTAAAGAGAGAAATGCCTTCTCCAAGCTGGTTGACAGGGCAGTGGGGGATTCAAGAGCCACTCAATATGTGTGAAAAAGCCACATGTGGCTCCTGAGCCACAGTTTGGCCACCCCTGGTGTATAAAATCAGAAATCCTTTGCATCATTTATGCCCCACTTTTCTCCTCCATGGGGAGCCAAAGCAGCTTACAACATCCTCTGTTCTCCATTTTATCCTCACAATGACCCTGCAAGGTAGGTTACACTGGGGGAGGTGAGCGGCTCAAGATTACCCAGCGAGCTTCCATAACAGAGCGGGGATCTGAAACTGTCTCTCAGATCCTAGTCCAACACTCTCACTGTGCCCCTGGGGGACTGCGAAAAGACACAGCCTGCCATCTGACCCTGCAGGTGGTCTATTCAGGAGAGCTGCCCAGTTCACAGGACTGACTCCCAAGAGAAGGGCGCCTATACTGGGTTCATGCAGTTTGAGTGGCTATGGGTTAAAACCAGTCTCCTGAACTGGCAGACAATGGGAACGTCACAAGAGCTGTGCCAGATCAGACCAGCGGTCCATCGAATCCAGCATCCTGTCTCACACAGTGGCCAACCAGTTTCCTCTGGAGGGCCAACAACAGGGCAGAGAGGCCGAGGCCTTCATAAGAACATCAGAAGGGCCCTGCTGGATCAGACCAGGGATCCATCTAGTCCAGCATCCTGTCTAACACAGTGGCCGATCAGTTCCTCTGGAGGGCCAACAACATGGCAGAGAGGCCGAGGCCTTCATGAGAACATCAGAAAAGCCCTGCTGGATCAGACCAGTGGTCCATCGAATCCAGCATCCTGACTCACACAGTGGCCGACCAGTTCCTCCAAAGGGCCAACAACAGGGCATAGAGGCTGAAGCCTTCATAAGAACATCAGAAGAGCCCTGCAGGATCAGACCAGTGGTCTATCTAGTCCAGCATCCTCTTGTCTCACACAGTGTCCAGCCAGTTCCTCTGGAGGGCATAGAGGCTGAAGCCTACACTGGGTTCATGCAGTTTGAGTGGCTATGGGTTAAAACCAGTCTCCTGAACTGGCAGACAATGGGAACGTCACAAGAGCTGTGCCAGATCAGACCAGCGGTCCATCGAATCCAGCATCCTGTCTCACACAATCAGTTCCTCTGGATGGCCAGCAACAGGGTAGAGAGGCCGAGGCCTTCCACCAATGTTGTCTCCTGGCACTTCCCTTCCAGGGCTGACCGCTGGTTCCTTTTAGTCCCCATGGCTAGTAGCCACTGATAAACCTCTCCTCCACAAATCTATCCAATCCCACTTGAAATCTGTCTATGGTCCACTGCGCACAGACAGCTCACTGCAAAGAAGCCTTGAAGCTCAACTTTGGACTTGTGTGCCTGCAGGATACATCATTCTTCTTTCTCTGGTGTATTTACTGTGTATTTGATGTATTTATTCTGCAGTTACAACTAAAATAGCAGCCCCGTGGTGCAGAGTGGTAAAGCAGCAGTACTGCAGTACTGTGATCTGAACTCTCTGCTCACGACCTGAGTTCTATCCCAGCGAAAGCTCGGTTCAGGTAGCCAACTCCAGGTTGACTCAGCCTTCCATCCTTCCGAGGTCGGTAAAAGGAGTCCCCAGCTTGCTGGAGGGAAAGCGTAGATGACTGGGAAATGCAATGGCAAACCACCCCGAAGAAGTCTGCCACAAAAACATTGTGAAAGCAACGTCACCCCAGAGTAGGAAACGACTGGTGCTTGCCCAGGGGACCTTTCCTTTCCTACGACTAAAAACCTTGAGTGGGAATGTCATTTGTGGTGTGTGTGTGGGGGGGGGGAGGGTAGCGTTCAAAGGGTTTTTTTAATTTACGCAATTATAACATCAAGTAAGCACATTCCACTTAAATCCTTGTGGTTCAGTTCCTTGAATGAAAGGGAACACAAAGGAACCCAGGCAAAGGTGTTTTTTTTTTTAAAAACATCCTGCAATGGACCAAGCTATTTTGAAACTGACTGGAACAGCTGCAAACTCCCTCTTCTAATTGCCAAGCCCTCCTGGATTCTCTCATGCGATATTAGAGGTGTTTGGGGCGCCCTCCCTTCCCTGACCCCAATCCTTCCCAAGTCGAATCAATCGTCCCTGCGGCTTTCACACCTCTTTGTAGGAAGAGATGACTCTCTCGGTCGCATCGGCCGCTGCGTTTAGCAGGTTCCGGGCAGTGGTGAAGGCCTCAGTCCTCAGGCTCACCAACTCCTGCTCTTCCATCTCCTGCGCTGCCTGCTTCACCTCTTCCGTATCTGGGGAGGAACAAGAAAGGAGACTGAGAAGAGGTAACAGGAACCCCAGAAGACCCAGTTTAAGAACAGAGCAAGAACATCAGAAGACCCCTGTTGGATCAGACCTGTGGTCCATCTAGTCCAGCATCCTCCCTCACACGGTGGCCAGCCAGTTCCTCTGGAGGGCCAACAACAGGGCAGAGAGGCTGAGGCCTTCATAAGAACATCAGAAGAGCCCTGCTGGATCATACCAGTGGTCCATCTAGTCCAGCATCCTCCCTCACACGGTGGCCAGCCAGTTCCTCTGGAGGGCCAACAACAGGGCAGAGAGGCCGAGGCCTTCATAAGAACATCAGAAGAGCCCTGCTGGATCAGACCAGTGGTCCATCTAGTCCAGCATCCTGCCTCACACAGTGGCCACCCAGTTCCTCTGGAGGGCCAACAACAGGGCAGAGAGGCCGAGGCCTTCATGAGAACATCAGAAGAGCCCTGCTGGATCAGACCAGGCGTCTTTGAGAGCCAGTTTGGTGTGGTGGTTAAGTGTGCAGTCTCTTATCTGGGAGAACCGGGTTTGATTCCCCACTCCTCCACTTGCACCTGCTGGAATGGCCTTGGGTCAGCCATAGCTCTCACGGAGTTGTCCTTGAAAGAGCAACTGCTGTGAGAGCCCTCTCAGCTGCATCCACCTCACATGGTGTCTGTTGTGGGGGAGGAAGATAAAGGAGATTGTGAGCTGCTCTGAGACTCTGAGATTCAGAGTGGAGGGCGGGATATAAATCCAATATCATCTTCTATCTAGTCCAACATCCTGTCGCACTCAATGGCCAACCAATTCCTCTGGAGGGTTAACCACAGGGCAGAGAGGCCAAGGCCGCCTTAAGAACATCAGAAAAGCCCTGCTGGATCAGACCAATGGCCTATCTAGTCCAGTATCTTGCCTCACACAGTGGCCAACCAATTCGTCTGGAAGACCAACAACAGGGCATAGAGGCCAAGGCCTTCTTGTCATAAGAACACAAGAAGAGCCCTGCTGGATCAGACCAGTGGTCCATCCATTCCAGCATTCTGTCTCACACAGTAGCCAACTGGTTTCTCTGGAGGGCCAACAACAGCGCAGAGAGGCTGAGGCCTTCATAAGAACATCAGAAGAGCCCTGCTGGATGAGACCAGTGGTCCAAATAGTCCAGCATCCCGTCTCATGCAGTGGCCAACCTGTTCTTCTGGAGGGCCAACAACAGGGCAGAGAGGCTGAGGCCTTCATAAGAACATTAGAAGAGCTCTTCTGGATCAGACCAGTGGTCTATCTAGTCCAGCATCCTGTCCCACACAGTGGAAAACCAGCTCCTCTGGAGGGCCAACAACAGGGCAGAGGCCGAGGCCTTCATAAGAACATCAGAAGGGCCCTGCTGGATCAGACCAGTGGTCCATCTAGTCCAGCATCCTGTCTCACAGAGCGGCCAACCCTTTTCAAGCCGTCTGTTCCTGTGGCCATCGCTACATCCTCTGGCGGTGAATTCCACACTTCAATCGCTCTCTGTGTAAAGCAGTATTTCTTTTTCTCCATCTTTTTCAAGTTCTCCATCAACTTCATTGGATGCTCCCAAGTTCTAGCATCTTGGGAGAGGGAGGGAAAAGTTCTCTTGGTCTGCCCTTTCCACCCAGTGCTTAATTTTATAAACCTCCCTCATCTCTACCCTTAGTTGTCTCTTTCATAAACTGAAAAAGTCCCGGACTTTTCAGCCTTTCCTTGTAGTTCAACTTCCTGTCTTGGAACTGAAGTCTGCCCCGAAAATCCCACTGCCCAACCCAGAAGCCCCTCTCTCCAACACCTGGCCCTTAAGCCACTACTGGCACCTTCTTTACTGCCACCATGCTAGGCTGGCACACCAGGGGACCCACTAAGCCGTGGAGTCTTGGGAGCAAAGATTCTAACCTGTGAGCTACCAGCAATGAAGTTGTAAGCTGCTGCATGAATCAGTTTGCTCCGAGGCCATTTTTCCTGAGCGAAGACAAAAATGGGTGATCTGGAGGCTAACGAAAAACTGTGCGCTAGCTCTCACCAACTCAGCTCAGAGCAGGGGTGGCCAAACTGTGGCTCAGGAGTCACATGTGGCTCTTTCACACATACTGTGTGGATCTCGAAGCCCCCCCTGCCCAGATGGCTGGCTTGGAGAAGGTATTTGTCCCTTTAAATCACTTCACCAAGCAGCTTGGAGAATGTATTTGAAGTTGAAATTGCTTTCTTTCCACCTCTCCCCCTCTCGCCAATCCATTTGCTTTCCTTCCTTTCTTCCTTCCCTCCCTCTCCCATCTATTTCCTTCCCTCCCTCCCCCATCTATTTCCTTCCTTCCTCCCTCCCTCTCCCATCTATTTCTTTCTTTCCTTCCTTCCCTCCCTCTCCCATCTATTTCCTTCCTCCCTCCCTCCTTCTCCCATCTATTTCCTTCCTCCCTCCCTTTCCCTTCTATTTCCTTCCTTCCTCCCTTTCTCCCTCTCCCATCTATTTCCTTCCTCCCTCCCTCCCCCATCTATTTCCTTTCTTCCTCCCTCCCTCTCCCATCTATTTCCTTCCTCCTTCCCTCTCCCTTCTATTTCCTTCCTCCCTCCCTTTCTCCCTCTCCCATCTATTTCCTTCCTTCCTCCCTCCCTCCTTCTCCCATCTATTTCCTTCCTCCCTCCCTTTCCCTTCTATTTCCTTCCTTCCTCCCTTTCTTCCTCTCCCATCTATTTCCTTCCTCCCTCCCTCCCCCATCTATTTCCTTTCTTCCTCCCTCCCTCTCCCATCTATTTCCTTCCTCCTTCCCTCTCCCTTCTATTTCCTTCCTCCCTCCCTTTCTCCCTCTCCCATCTATTTCCTTCCTCCCTCCCCCATCTATTTCCTTCCTTCCTCCCTCCTTCTCCCATCTATTTCCTTCCTTCCTCCCTCCCTCCCTCCCTCTCCCTTCTATTTCCTTCCTTCCTCCCTTCCTCCCTCTCCCATCTATTTCCTTCCTCCCTCTCTCCCTCCCTCTCCCATCTATTTCCTTCCTTCCCTCCCTCTCCCATCTATTTCCTTCCTTTCCTCCCTGTCTTGTGGCTGTCAAACATCTGATAGTCTGTGTGGCTCTTACGTTAAGCAAGTTTGGCCACCCCTGCCTTAGGGGGAACACTGCAGGGACTGCTCCACCACCAAACTGCTGAAAATAAAACCCCAGATTTTGCTGGGAGATTTCCTGTGCCCTAGTCAGCAACTTATTTAAAAAAAAAATACCTGGGGCGTTGAACCGATCAAAGGGTAAAAGTTGAGCACCGTTGGCTCCACCCTCCAACCGATTGCGACAGGAATCGAGACCCTTCACCCTCTCCCTGGCTGGCACCAAAGCCTGCTCTTCCTTCCCTTATCATGGGACTTCGGCCACTCCATTTAAGATGCGGGCAAAGGGCTTTTGCTCTACCTAAGCACAGTAACAAAGGCTTCCCTGATGCCTCTCTCCCTAAAGCTGTCTGCCCCTGGATAGGAGAGGGCATCCTTTAATGAGCCCTTTGTCCAAAAAAAGCCCTTTGCTAGCTTTGTGGCTAATTTGCAGGGCGTGTTTTTGTTAGCAGGAACTCCTTTGCATATTAGGCCACACTCCCCTGATATAGCTAATCCTCCTGGAGCTTCCAGTAGGCTCCATAAAAAGTGCCCTGTAAGCTCTTGGAGGATTGGCTACATTAGGGGAGTATGGCCCAGGGGTAGAATTCTAGCAGGAGCTCCTTTGCATGTTAGGCCACACACCCCTGATGTAGCCAATCCTCCTGCAGCTTACAGTAGGCCCTGTAAGAAGAGCACTGTAAGTTCCTGGAGGATTGGCTACATCAGGGGAGTGTGGCCGAGGGGTAGAATTCTAGCAGGAACTCCTTTGCATATTAGGCCATGCCCTCTGGTGTAGTCAATCCTTCTGGAGCTTACAGTAGGCCCTGTACTAAGAGTCCTGTAAGCTCTTGGAGGATTGGCTACATCAGGGGTGTGTGGCCCAGGGTGCCTTTTGGAGCAGGAACTCCTTTGCATATTAGGCCACATTGTCTGGTACAGCCAATCCTCCTGGAGCTTACAGTAGGCCCTGTAGGAAGAGCCCTGTAAGCTCTTGGAGGATTGGCTGCATCAGGGAGGTGTGGCCTAATATGCAAAGGAGTTCCTGCTACCAAAAAAGCCCTGTAAAGTGGCCTCAAAGGAAGCAGGGACCGTGCACAGCTTGGTTTCCTTGGTATCAGAGGCTCTGGCTGTGGCTGGATGTGGCCCTCGGGGCTATACAGTCCCACCTTCAGCTGAGCAAGTCATGGCAGCGAAACCAACAGGTTTCCAAGCAACCACACAGAGAGGGTGGGACACCTCAAGAAGAAGATATTGGATTTATATCCCGCCCTCCACTCAGAAGAGTCTCAGAGCGGCTCACAATCTCCTTTCCCTTCCTCCCCCACAACAGACACCCTGTGAGACGGGTGGGGCTGAGAGGGCTCTCACAGCAGCTGCCCTTTCAAGGACAACCTCTGCCAGAGCTATGGCTGACCCCAGGCCATTCTAGCAGGTGCAAGTGGAGGAGTGGGGAATCAAACCTGGTTCTCCCAGATAAGAGTCTGCACACTTAACCACTTAACCACTTAACCACACTTAACACCAAACTGGCTCTCCCTCAGAAAAGCCAGAATGCAAAATCAGGCATAAGAACTTCAGAAGAGCCCTGCTGGCTGATTCACAGATAGATAAAAACATAACGTCTCTTGTCTCGACGTTGGTCGCTTCAGCTCTCCTGGTTATTGAAAGGAATTGGAAGTCTCCCACAAGTTCTTTACTTAGACAATGGTGCCGGAAATCAGAAATCGGAAATTTGGTGCCCCAAATCAGACTTTTCCCTGCAGCCACTGTGGCCGGACCTGCCTGTCCCGCATTGGTCTTGTCAGCCACCAGCGAGCCTGCAGCAGACATGGACTACTGCACCTTTCTTAAATCTTCGTTTGTGAAGTCAAGCCAAGAGAGAGGTGCCGGAAACTCTGCAAACAAATTTTGATGGGCAGGATTATGTATAATCCATTTTGGGAGGACTTTCATGAGGCAGTTCCCTTATCAAAACATGATGAAACAGGGAAACCAGTTTTAGATTTTTTGTGTGTTAAGGATATAATCCCCTCAATGCCAACAACGTGGCAGAGTGGCTGAGGCCTTCATAAGAATATCAGAAGAGCCCTGCTGGATCAGATCGGTGGTCCACCCAGTCCAGTGTCCTGTCTCACACAGTAGCCAACCAGTTCCTCTGAAGGGTCAACAACAGGGCAGAAAGGCTGAGGCCTTCATAAGAACATCAGAAGAGCCCTGCTGGATCAGACCAGTAGTCCATTTAGTCCAGCATCATGTCTCACACAGTGGCCAGCCAGTTCCTCTGGAGGGCCAACAACAGGGCAGAGAGGCTGAGGCCTTCATAGAACATCAGAAGAGCCCTGCTGGATCAGACCAGTGGTCCATCTAGCCCAGCCTCCTGTCTCACACAGTGGCCAACCAGTTCCTCTGAAGGGTCAACAACAGGCCAGAGAGGCTGAGGCCTTCATAAGAACATCAGAAGAGCCCTGCTGGATCAGACCAGTGGTCCATCTAGTCCAGCCTCCTGCCTCACAGAGTGGCCAGCCAGTTCCTCTGGAGGGCCAGCAACAGGGCAGAGAGACCAAGGTTTTATGAACACCAGAAGAACTGTACTGGATCAGACCAGTTGTTCAATGAGTCCAGCATCCTGCCTCACAGAGTGGCCAGCCAGTTCCTCTGGAAGGCCAACAACAAAGCAGAGAGGCCTAGGCCTTCTCCTGATGTTGCCTCCCGGCTCTGGGATTCAGAAGAGGTTGTGGAGGTTCCCCTCAGCCACTGCGGCTAGTAGCCACTGACAGACTTATCCTCCAGGAATCTATTTAATCTCCTTTTAAAACTGCTTATTCCTGTGGCCATCACTACATCCTCTGGCTGCAAATTCTACATTTTAATCAGTGTAAAGAAGTATTTCCTTTTGTCCATCCTGAAACTACTGCCCATCAGCTTCATGGGATGCCCTCAAATTCTAGGCTTTTGGGAGAGGGAGAAAAGTCAACTCTCCCCACCGTACACATCATTTGATAAACTTCTGTCCTGTTCAGTTCTTAGCTGTTGCTGCTCTAAATGGAAAAGTCCAAAACTGGATAAACATGGAGCAGAGATCCATCAGTGGCTGTTAGCCACAGGATATTGACGGAACTCTCTGTCTGGGGCAAGTGATGCTCTGTATTCTGGTGCTGGGGGGGGGGCACAGTGGGAGGGCTTCTAGTGTCCTGGCCCCACTGGTGCACCTCCTGATGACACCTGCTTTTTGGCCACTGTGTGACACAGAGTGTTGGACTGCATGGGCCACTGGGCTGATCCAACATGGCTTCTCTTATGTTCTTATGTCTGGGGCAGTGATGCTCTGTCTTCTTGGTGCTTGGGGGAGGCAACAGTGGGAGGACTTCTAGTGTCCTGGCTCCACTGGTGGACCTCCTGACGGCACCTGGGTTTTTTGGCCACTGTGTGACACAGAATGTTGGACTGGATGGGCCACTGGCCTGATCCAACATGGCTTCTCTTGTGTTCTTATGTCTGGGGCAGTGATGCTCTGTCTTTTTGGCACTTGGGGGGGCATAGTGGGAGGGCTTCTAGTGTCCTGGCCCCACTGATGGACCTCCTGATGGCACCTGGGATTTTTGGCCACTAGGTGACACAGAGTATTGGACTGGATGGGACACTGGCCTGATCCAACATGGCTTCTCTTATGTTCTTGTGGGTTATTGGCCTGATCCAAAATGGCTTCTCTTATGTTCTCTTCAGCCTTTCTTCACAGGGAAGGTGCTCCAACCCCCTAATCTCCTAGAGACAGGGGTGTCCAAACTGTAGCTCAGAAGCCACATGTGGCTCTTTCACACATATTGTGCAACTCCCAGAGGTCAAGGAGGAACTTAATGAAGTCTTGCTCTCAAGTAAGCATGCTAAGCATCAGGACCTCAGTAGTCAGCCTCTGAGCGCTGACCCCATAGGTGGGTAAGTATTTCTGCCACGTGTGGAGCAGGGAAGGAGAGGGAAATAGGCAGACTTGCAAGCTCCTCTCCTCCACCGTGGAGGTCACCCAGAGACCTACAGCGGAGAAAGAGAGTGCAAGAGCAGAGGGAGCCACTGGAAGGGGGTAGGGAATTAAAGAGGGCTGAGCAGGGTTCCCCCTTAGTTTCACACCTCTTGTAGGAGCTGGATTTCCTAACCTTGGTGTCACGGCAAAAAGAGATGCATCATGATGCAAATGGTCATCAGTTATTTATATGGTACATGTGTGTTTCTTTCTCCCACAAGTGCCAAAAAATAATTCCCTAACCTTTCCCTTTGCTGGTCTTATGGGATCTGTTACTCCCAGATTTTTTTTTAAAGTCTCCTTTTAGCATGGCCATGTTGTAAAGTGCATACATATGCAATTTATCTTTTTGTGCAACGAAAATACTAAGAGTTTTAATAAAGACATGTTTGTAATATATGTTCATGTCTTGAGGCTCTCAAACATCTGATATTTATTTTATCTGGTTCTTACATTAAGCAAGTTTGGCCACCCCTGCCGTGGGGAGAGTACACCAGCTCACCCTCAAGGTTTCTGCATCACCTTTGCATCTTATCACTGGGAACCTGCCTCTCTGAAGCTCAGGAAGTGAAACTGGATGGACTGCTCTTTTGTTCCCAGCAGGGCGTTTTGACGACTGTGTGGGGACCCAGGTCTCCTGGCAAGATGCTGTCTGTGGGCTTCTCAGGCAGAGGTCTTTCACATTGTGCAGTCCTTTTAACTAGAGATGCCGGGGATTGAACCTGAGACCCTCCCATCACTTTCCCATCACCTCCTGCCTGTTCCTTTTAACTGGAGGTGCCGGGAATTCAACCTGGGACCTTCTGCATGCCAAGCAGAAGCTCTGCCACTGAGCCAGAGTCTCAGGTCAAGGTCTTTCCCATCACCTCCTGCCTGGTCCTTTGAACTGGAGATGCCGGGGATTATACCTGGGACCTTCTGCATGCCAAGCAGAAGCTCTGCCACTGAGCCAGAGTCTCAGGTCAAGGTCTTTCCCATCCCCTCCTGCCTGGTCCTTTTAACTGGAGATGCCGGGGATTGAACCTGAGACCTTCTGCATGCCAAGCAGATGTTCTGCCACTGAGAGAGGGTCTCAGGTCAAGGTCTTTCCCATCACCTCCTGCCTGGTCCTTCTAACTGGAGATGCTGGGGATTGAACCTGGGACCTTCTGCATGCCAAGCAGATGTTCTGCCACTGAGAGAGGGTCTCAGGTCAAGGTCTTTCCCATCACCTCCTGCCTGGTCCTTCTAACTGGAGATGCTGGGGATTGAACCTGGGACCTTCTGCATGCCAAGCAGATGTTCTGCCACTGAGAGAGGGTCTCAGGTCAAGGTCTTTCCCATCACCTCCTGCCTGGTCCTTCTAACTGGAGATGCCGGGGATTGAACCTGGGACCTTCTGCATGCCCAGCAGAGGCTCTGCCACTGAGCCAGTGTCTCAGGTCAAGGTCTTTTCCATCCCCTCCTGCCTGCTCCTTTTAACTGGAGATGCCGGGGATTGAACCTGGGACCTTCTGCATGCCAAGCAGAGGCTCTGCCACTGAGCCAGGGTCTCAGGTCAAGGTCTTTTCCATCACCTCCTGCCTGGTCTTTTAACTGGAGATGCTGGGGATTGAATATGGGATTTTCTGCATGACAAGCAAAAGCTCTTCCACTGAGTTACAGCCCCCCCCCCCCAAAGGAGACATCTAACACTCCAAGGGGAGGGGGAGGGAGGGCTCTTGCCTCCCCTCTGAGCCATGCGGAAATAGCATTGAGGGAGACATATCCCCATTTCTGCTATTCCAGCGTGGAGCATTCTGCACATGCAAAAACAGGGAAATGACTCCCCCACACACCTAAAGGCATTCCCAACCCCTTCGGACACTCTTTTATTTTTTAAAAGCCATTCCCTGCAGCTCCTGGATGGGTGTGGCAAACTCGACCTGGGAGCCCCGACCGGATTAAAAACCTGTGCGTCTAGTTTGGCCCACTTTGGCCAGAGATCGATACGGAGATGGCCTCAGGTGTGCCTTATCCCACCGCTTTCAAATGCAAATCGAAATCACGTCCAAAGGAGAACTTTCCCTCCCTCTCCCAAAAGACTAGAATTCAAGAGCGTCCAATGAAGGCAACGGGCGGTAGGCTCAGGATGGACAAAAGCCTGGTGTGATTTGGTCCATGGGGTCGCAAAGAGTCGGTATCGACTGTGCGAATGAACAACGATGACAAAACTTGACGCGGAGTGATTCAGATGTGGAACTGGCCCCCAAGGGATGTAGTGACGGCCACAGGAACAAGCAGCTTTTAAAGGGGATTAGATAGATTCTTGGTAAGAGCCCCCGTGGCGCAGTGTGATAAAGCTGCAGTACTGCAGTCCTAAGCTCAGCTTATGACCTGGGTTTGATCCCAGCGGAAGCTGGGTTCAGGTCGCCGGCTCCAGGTTAACTCAACCTTCCATCCTTCCGAGGTCGGTAGAATGAGTACTCAGCTTTCTGGGGGGAAAGTGTAGATGACTGGGGAAGGCGATGGCAAACCACCCCGTAAAAAAGTCTGCCATGAAAATGTTGTGAAAGTTACGTCACCCCAGAGTCGGAAATGACGTGCTTGCACAGGAGACTACCTTTATCTTTTTTAGATAGATTCTTGGAGGATCGGCCTATCAATAGCAACTAGCCACGGTGGCTGGGGGGAACCTCCACATTCAGAGAATTGAATCTCTGAATCCCAGAGACAGGAGGCAACATCAGGGGAAGGCCTCGGCCTCTTTGCCCTGTTGTTAGCCCTCCAGAGGAGATGGCTGGCCACTGCATGAGGCACGATGCTGGACTAGATGGACCCTCACTTGTCTGATCCAGCAGGGCTCTTCTGATGTTCTCATGAAGGCCTCGCCCACTATGGCCTGTTTATTGGATCTCCAGAGGAACTGGTTTTCCACTGTGTGGGACAGGATGATGGACTAGATGGACTATTGGTCAGATCCAGCAGGGCTCTTCTGATGTTCTTATGAAGGCCACAACCTCTGTGCCCTGTTGTTGGCCCTCCAGAGGAACTGGCTGGCCACTGTGTGAGACAGGATGCTGGACTAGATGGACCACTGGTCAGATCAAGCAGGACTCTTCTTATGTTCCTTCCTGTTAGGCTGGGAACCTGCATCTTGAACTATGTCTTGAAATGAAGCAGCATTTGAAATGAAATGAAGTTGTTTGTTTCTTAGTGACTCCCTTTCTTCTGTTCCTCTGCAGCTGTTTTGGGAAGGACCAGGATTCTCACTCAGGTCTTCATCAAAAGGTTGAGTGTTGCTCGAGGGTATCTTGACTGCTTTGGCTCAAGAGATACTACCCACTGCTAATGTTATTTGTCAGGACTTTAGTTTCCCTCTCCCTGACTGACAGTTTTCAATTACTGCAAACCTACTTTATTCCCACAGGCCAATGACAAACTGCCAGGCCAGCTGCCCCGACTAACCCTCTGAGCAAACAGTCCGCCTTCCACCGTAACTCCTACTTTGCAATGCCCATTTTTAGCGGCAAACAGTCTAAGTTATGCCCAGGAAGACTGCCCTGGAGTCCCTGCCAAGCTAGCGCGCTGCCTCTACTCACCCGACTCAGAGTACCCGGTGGCGGTGATGATGGGCACAGCCACCATGACGAGTCCGGCGGCACTCCAGACATACTTCATGAGGAACTGCTCCAACATGACATACCAGAGTCTCTCGAGGAGAAGCACGTTGATCTGGGAGGCCAGCTCGCGATAACACTTCTGAAGAAGTGATAGCTCCACCTGGTGGGGGGGGGACCAGAGGGAGACGCAAGTGTTATTTGTGTGCACTTCTGGAGGCCTCACCACAAGGAGGACGTGGACAGAATAGAAGATGCAGGTTCTCCCTGAATCAGAGACTCAGAACGGCTCACAATCTCCTACATCTTCTCCCCCCACAACAGACACCCTGTGAGGTGGGAGGGGCTTACGATCTCCTATATCTTCTCCCCCCACAACAGACACCCTGTGAGGTGGGAGGGGCTTACAATCTCCTATATCTTCTCCCCCCACAACAGACACCCTGTGAGGTGGGTGGGGCTTACAATCTCCTATATCTTCTCCCCCCACAACAGACACCCTGTGAGGTGGGAGGGGCTTACGATCTCCTATATCTTCTCCCCCCACAACAGACACCCTGTGAGGTGGGAGGGGCTTACTATCTCCTATATCTTCTCCCCCCACAACAGACACCCTGTGAGGTGGGAGGGGCTTACAATCTCCTATATCTTCTCCCCCCACAACAGACACCCTGTGAGGTGGGAGGGGCTTACAATCTCCTATATCTTCTCCCCCCACAACAGACACCCTGTGAGGTGGGTGGGGCTTACAATCTCCTATATCTTCTCCCCCCACAAAAGACACCCTGTGAGGTGGGAGGGGCTTACAATCTCCTACATCTTCTCCCCCCACAACAGACACCCTGTGAGGTGGGTGGGGCTCACAATCTCCTATATCTTCTCCCCCCACAACAGACACCCTGTGAGGTGGGAGGGGCTCACAATCTCCTATATCTTCTCCCCCCACAACAGACACCCTGTGAGGTGGGAGGGGCTCACAATCTCCTACATCTTCTCCCCCCACAACAGACACCCTGTGAGGTGGGAGGGGCTTACAATCTCCTACATCTTCTCCCCCCACAACAGACACCCTGTGAGGTGGGTGGGGCTCACAATCTCCTATATCTTCTCCCCCCACAACAGACACCCTGTGAGGTGGGAGGGGCTTACAATCTCCTACATCTTCTCCCCCCACAACAGACACCCTGTGAGGTGGGAGGGGCTTACAATCTCCTACATCTTCTCCCCCCACAACAGACACCCTGTGAGGTGGGAGGGGCTTACAATCTCCTACATCTTCTCCCCCCACAACAGACACCCTGTGAGGTGGGTGGGGCTCACAATCTCCTACATCTTCTCCCCCCACAACAGACACCCTGTGAGGTGGGTGGGGCTCACAATCTCCTACATCTTCTCCCCCCACAACAGACACCCTGTGAGGTGGGAGGGGCTCACAATCTCCTACATCTTCTCCCCCCACAACAGACACCCTGTGAGGTGGGTGGGGCTCACAATCTCCTACATCTTCTCCCCCCACAACAGACACCCTGTGAGGTGGGAGGGGCTCACAATCTCCTACATCTTCTCCCCCCACAACAGACACCCTGTGAGGTGGGTGGGGCTTACAATCGCCTAATGGGTTTAAATGAAGGGCGGGAAGGTACCAGTTGGATATTAGGGAAAACTTTTTTCCAGTCAGAGTTGTCCAACAGTGGAGGTGGGGAACTCCCCCTCACTGGCTGTCTTTAAGCAGCGGGTGGACAAACATTTGTCAGTGATGCTCTTGGCCAAGACTGTCAAACTCATTTGTTACGAGGGCCAGATCTGATGTAAATGAGGCCTTGCCAGGCCGGGCAGTGTGTGTGCCACAAAATGTAATGCCAGGTAGTGGAGCAATAACTATAAAGGACACAGACAAACACCATTAAAGATCTGTTTTTAAAAGCCTCAAGTAAAACGTGCTTAAAGTATTAGCGCTCCTGCGATATTGTGGTCGGTATCGAAGCAAGCTCCCCCTCCCTGCCGCTTCCGAACCAAGAGAGGAGCCTCAGCCAATGGAGAAAACAGAGGCTTCGCTCTGTAGCTTCAGCGCAATTGAGAAATTCTGGCAGATTGTGATGCAGAAGGAAGCGAGAGAGAGAGAGAGAGAAGGAAGCAGACTTGCTCACGAGCCTGACAGAAGCCCTTTGGGGGCCTGGTCCGGCCCACGGGCTGCAGGTTTGACATCTCTGCTCCAGGCTGATCTTACGCTGAGCAGGGGATTGGACTAGACCACCTGACTGACTGATATCGGACTGAATAGCCCCAGGTCCTTCAGCCTTTCCTTATAGGGCTTCTTGGTCTTCAGGCTCACAATAATCCTTGTTGCTCCCCTAGACAAAGCTCCCTTTGACAGCGCTGGGTTCGAGTCCAGAAATGCCTTAGAAACCATCCCTGGCTAAAAGGACATCCGGCTTGCCTCGACCGGGGCCAGGGCCTTTTCGGCCTTGGCCCCGACCTGGTGGAATCAGCTCCCTACAGAGATTCGGGCCCTTCCAGTTTTGTTACCATTTTGTTACCCGGAGGGCCTGTAAAATGGAGCTGTTCCACCAGGCCTATGTTTGAGGCAAGCGGACGTCTCCACCCTACTACGCCATCCAACTGCCCTCCCAGCAATGACTGCCGCTTCATTTGGGGCCAATACTGTTGACATCTTGGGGCAACGTAGGCTGCCCACCATAATTATGCCCCAAGTGCTTACACCATCCATGCCGTCTTAAACGATTGACTTAAAGTATTGGTTCAATTGTTTTAACTATTTTGATGTTTTATTGTTGGTTTTAATGTTTTGGCTTGTTGGAATCCGCCCTGAGTCCTTCACGGGAAAGGGCAGGCTATAAATGTACAAAATAAATAAATAAACCAACAAGCATCTTTTGTCCTTTTTTCCTTCCTTCCTTCCTTCCTTCCTTCCTTCCTTCCTTCCTTCCTTCCTTCCTTCCTTCCTGTCTGACGGCTCTCAAACATCTGACATTTGTTCTATGTGGCTCTTATGTTAAGCAGATTTGGCCACCCCTGACTTAGTACAATCCATTTCTCTGAGATATTTCTCTCCCCCTCCCGGGCCTGAACTGTATGGTTGTTACCGGATTGGTTATAACCAGAGCTTTTTTTTTTTTTTTAGCAGGAACACACAGGAATGGAGTTCCGGCTGGCTTGGTGTCAGGGGGTGTGGCCTAATATGCAAATGAGCCCCCGCTGGGCTCCCCCCCAAAAGCCCTGTGTGGAACAATGGTGATGCCAGGGGGTGTGGCCCGATATGCAAATGAGTTCCTGCTTTTTGGGTTATTGCTCTGGTACGAAAGCTGGAAGGCGACCTTCTCAGTGGGTGAGTCTAGATGTGCTCAGGAGGTTCTGGGCGGTGGCAGCTGGTTACCTGGGTACTTTCCAAGGAGCCCTTGGCTGAAGGGTGTTTCCCAGCAAGGAAAGGGACTGTTTCCCCCTTACTTTCCTTTACAATATCGCATCCACCTTCTTGCAAGGCTAAAAGAACTATGAACTTCTGGCAAGGATAAAAGAACTCTCCTTCCTTGAAGGTTTTTAAACAGAGACTGGATGGCCCTCTGACAGCAATGAAGATCCTGTGAATGTAGGGGAGGTATTTGTGAGTTTCCTGCATTGTGAAGGGGGTTGGACTAGATCAGCAGTCCCCAACCTTTTTGGCACCAGGAACTGGTTTTGTGGAAGGCAATTAGTTTGGTGTGGTGGTCTGAGAGAACCGGGTTTGATTCCCCACTCCTCCACTTGCAGCTGACGGAATGGCCTTGGATCAGCCATCGCTCTTGCAGAGTTGTCCTTGAAAGGGCAGCTGCTGGGAGAGCTCTCTCAGCCACAAGGTGTCTGTTGTGGGAGAGGAAGATAAAGGAGATTGTGAGCCGCTCTGAGATTCAGAGTGGAGGGCAGGATATAAATCCAATATCTTCTTTTTATGATTATTATTATTACTACTACTACATTATAATATATAATGAAATAATTATACAAGTCATGGCCTGGTTGCTAACAGGCCACAGACTGGTACTGGTCCACGGCCTGGGGGTTGGGGACCCTGGACTAGATTACTCTGGAGGTCCCTTCCAACTCTATGATTCCCTTTCCTATTCCTGTCTGACAAAGGGAGTTCTCACTCTCAAATGCTCATACCCAGAAAACCTGGTTGCTCTCTAATAAGGTGGTACTGGATTCAAACCTGGAAGAAGCAAACGCAGTTCTTTAAAGAAAGGAAAACATGGAATTCAGAGGTCCTTGCAAATGCAGTCAAGTAGAAACAAACATCAGGCGTTTAGGCCGCTGACTTCCTGAGGCACTGCTCCTGAGGTCGTGCTGCCTCAAGAGGAATTCAGGGGAGGGGTGTGCGTGCCTGAGTCAGCCGCAAACAGGCGTTTACAGGATTCGAATCTAGCTCTTCTACCCCATGGCAACACAGCTGCCCTTCGAAACCCAGGGGATGCGAGCCATCCAACTTCCCCACCTCACGTCAGCACTTAAGATAAGTCACGGGGTTCCAACTTACAACTGAGTCATTTCTTCTGCAGGGATTTTGTTCAATGGGGGTGTATGTGTGTGCATGCATTGTGTTCTGCGTCTTGGTTCTGAGAAAAGGCAGGGAACAAAAGCCGGGCCCGCGAAGGTCTGCGTGACCTAAAGTTACCCTCCATTTTGGCCGGAGGCCAGAGCTGGGAGCGTTTCCGGCCTTGGACTTTTCTGACATAGCTGGATTGGAAGGGAGGAGGGGTTGCAGCGGGGGGGGGGGGGGGAGAGGAGGGGAAAGTGTGCTATCTGACCCCCCCCTTTAAGAAAAATGTCCAAATCAATCTTTGCTCTCCCTTTCCAGCTAACAGCCTTCTCCTGGCGGCTGCCAGAGAAACAGGGAACCAGTCCAGCATCCTGATTCCCCAGCCTAGCAATCTGTTGCTGGGATCCACTGGCTTTCCAGAGCCGGGGGGGGGATCCCTGGGGCACCCCCCAACGTACCCCACATCCGTTTCACACACAACGCAGGAACAACGATTCTGGGTGGCTCCGACCAACATGGATGGCCCCTGAGCCGTGGGCCAGAGTGAGCGACAGGCGTCAGCAAGGAGACAGTGTTCCCTGAAGGAATTCAGGGAGCCGCTGCCAACCCCTGGAGATGACTCACGAACGATCCCTGGAGCGATAAAATTAGGTCAAGGCCCCAGCCTGGCTCTTGGGGTGCATTCAAGGAATGAAATGATACAGGAGGGTAAAAAGGAAGTCAACAAGGAAGGAGGTCGGGTGCTCTCGCCCTCTTTGCAGTAATCTTGGCTCGCAGAGGGCTTAAAAGAGCCGGCAGCCTCCATTTCACGGCTTAGCCCTACAGGAGCCGAACGCAGGCCAAAAACACCCTCTTCTGGAACAGGAACGTGAGAATCCCCCCTCCGGAGAAGCCCCATTTTGCTCCCAGAGCAAGAGTGGCTAAACTTGCTTAACGCCAGAGCCACGTAGAATCAATGTCAGATATCTGAGAGCTACAAAACACAAACACCGGATGTTTGAGAGCTGCAAGGAAGGCAGGCAGGCAGGCGAATAGATGGGGGAGGCAGAGGTGGAAAGAAAGCCACGTTAACTTCAAATGCCTTCTCCAAGCTGCTGGAGAAGGGATTTGAAGAGAGAAATGCTTTCTCCAAGCTGGCTGAAGAAGAAGACTGCAGTTTTATACCCTGCCCGTCTCTCTGAACTCAGAGACTCAGAGCTGCTTACAATCTCCTATCTCTTCTCCCCCCGCCCCCCGCCCCCACAACAGACACCCTGTGAAGTAGGTGGGGCTGAGAGAGCTCTGACATAAGCTGCCCTTTCAAGGACAACCTCTGCCAGAGCTATGGCTGACCCAAGGCCATTCCAGCAGCTGCAAGTGGAGGAGTGGGGAATCAAACCCGGTTCTCCCAGATAAGAGTCCGCGCACTTCACCACTACACCAAACTGGCTCTCCCAACGGACTAGTGGAGGCTTCGAGAGCCACAGAATATTTGCACAAAGGCCACACGTGGCTCCAGAGCCACAGCCTGGCCACCCTAGAGAGAGCTCTGGCACACACACACTTTTTACCTTGTGCCCTCCATAGAAGGCGATCTCTTCGGAGTTGGCCACCATCCTGGAATGCATGTAGCGCAGCTCCCCTTTCCGCCGGGCCTCTTCAGCCACCAGTTGGCCAAACTTGGGCGAGCAAGAGCGCAGGACCTTGGCGGTGACGCAGGCCACTAGGCCGGCGATGAGGGACGGCCAGGCCGTGTTGGCCCCCTTGGAGTGGGCCGAGCTGACCAGGGTGTAGGAGGTGACGATGAGGTCCAGCACCGGTTTGGTGAGGTTGGAGTAAAGGTGGGCCACGGAGCTGGCGAAGGCCACCAGGTCTTCCGTCAGGGACTGGTCAGGGTTCCGCAGGCGCCCGTCCATGTTGCTGACCCGGTAGTAGGTCTGGCCCTCAAAGTAGAAGCGGTAGGCGTGGTCCACCAGGCGCCCCCGGAATGCCAGGCTGAGCTGCCCTTCCAGGTAGCGGATGGCACTGTTGACGAAGGTGGCCGGCAGGGCGATGAGCAGCCACTGGACCAGCTGCCAGGTGAACTCTTGGGGGCTCTTGCGGACAATGCAGCGGGCCAGGCGCCCGTCCAGCTGGGCCACGTAGACCGACAGGAAGGTGCGGCTGGCCAGGGCGGCCGAGTGCAGGGCCAGCAGCCCCGTCTCCCGGCACAGCGGCCCGGGGAACAGGAGGCGCAAGAGGCGCAGCAGGCGGATGAAGAAGACCCGGTTCACCCCGGGGGGCGAGGCCACTGCCTCGTCCGCCACCCCCCACTTGCCCAGAGGTTCGCCACCTTCCCCGCCGGCGGGCCCCAGCTCAGAGGCCGCCCAGTGCCGCCGCAGCACCGGGTACAGCTTCTTGGCCCCGTAGGCCGCCACCAGCAGTGCCACCGCCGCTCGCTTGGCCGTGACCCCCTGGGCCAGCCGGGCGGCCACTTTGGCAGCGGTGGGCATGGCGTGGCCGGCAAGGGTGGGCACGCAGGGCCCCCCTGGTCCTTTGGTTCCCTGGGCCGCCTCTTTTCCTCACAACAGCTGCAGCCGGCAAGCAGTGCCCCGTTCCTGCCTCCAGCCCGGGCAGGACTGACTTCTCTAGCCAGAGTCGCGCTCTCCTTCCTCGACAGTGCCCGGCCCTCCCAGTGACACCAGCAGGGGTGGGGACTGAGCGCCGGCCAGCCCTCCGATCATAGAGAGCGGCCGAGAGAGGCGGGCAGGCGGGCGGACGCTAGAGCGCGCTGGGCGGCCGGCGCGCACGGGGAAGGGGGCGCGCGGGCGAGGGCGCGCGCGGTCCCGGGAGGGAAGGAGGTGGCGGGCGCGCGCACCCGTGACCCCCTTTGCAAAAAGGAGTTCGGGGGGGGGGGGCGGAGCGCTTTTTTAATCCCATATTTTTGAATGCTTTTGGGAAAAAATAAAAAATAAATAAAAATGCGCTTCTGGGGTTTTGATTTTTGCGAGCGCGCGCGCGGGAAGCCTTTTTCTTTCCAGCCCGGGCTTTTTTGTGCTGCAATTAGGAACGAGGGATTGCAAAGGAGATTTACCGCCCACGTTGGGTTTGGGGTTGTTGTTTTTTTTCCATTTATTTTTTTTTAATCCCGCTTGTTAAAAAGAAAGAAAGACATTTGGAAACGCGGCTTTGTTCGTCGTCGCCATTGTTTGTTTGTGTTCTTTGGCGCTGTTCCGGATTGCAGGATGCAGGGTGGCGAGAAGGGGGAAAGAATGCGGAAAGTCCACTTTGGTTTTTTTAGTTTGAAGGCTTTTTGAACCTTTCAACGAAAGAAAGGAATCTGGAAACGCGGCTTTGTTGGTCGTAGCCTTGGTCCACGTTATTTGGAGTTGTTCCGGATTGCAGGATTCAAGTAGGGTTGCCGAGTCCAATTCAAGAAATATCTGGGGACTTTGGGGGTGGAGCCGGGAGACTTTGGGGGTGGAGCCAGGAGTAAGGGTGTGACAAGCAGGATTGAACTCCAAAGGGAGTTCTGGCCATCACATTTAAAGAGACCTCGCACCTTTTTAAATTCCTTCCATAGGAAATAATGAAGGATAGGGGCACCTTATTTTGGGGCTCATAGAATTGGACCTCCTGGTCCAATCTTTTTGAAACTTGCGGGGTATCTTGAGGAGAGGCACTGGATGCTACGCTGAAAATTTAGTGCCTCTACCTCAAAAAATAACCCCCCCCCCCAAGAGCTTCAGATACCCGCTTCATTCTTCCCTATGGGTATCGGTCTCCATAGGGAATAATGGAGTGTGCACAGCAGACATTTCCCTCCCCCCTCTGCTTTCTGATGACCCAGAAGTGGGGGGAAGGCCTCCAAACCGGAAGATCCCCTGCCCCTACCTGGGGATTGGCAACCCTAGGATGCAGGGTGGCGAAGGTGAAAATGCGGAAAGTCCACTTTGGTTTTTAGTTTGGAGGGGTTTTCACTTTTAAAAGAAAGAAAGAAATGTGGAAACGCGGCTTTGTTGGTCGTAGCATTGGTCCATGTTATTCGGCGTGGTTCCGGATTGCAGGATGCAGGGTGGCGAGGCGGGGGAAAGAATGTGGACAATCCACTTGGGTAGGGGGCAGAACAAAGTTGGGAGTTCTGGGGGCGCCTTGAACGCTCAGCCTTTCCGATAGAGTAAAGTGAGCAGCCATGTTGGTCTGAAGCAGTAGAACAAAGCAAGAGTCAAGTTTAGGGTTGCCAATCCCCAGGTGGGGGCACGGGATCCCCCAGTTTGGAGGCCCTCCCCCCACTTCAGGGTCAGGGAGGGAAATGTCGGCTGGGCACTCCATTAGTCCCTATGCAGATCGATTCCCATCGGGTATAATGGAGAACTGATCCGCGGGTATCTGAGGCTCTGCAGAAGCTGTTTTTTGAGGTAGAGGCACCAAATTTGCAGCATAGCATCCAGTGGCTCTCCCCAAAACACCCCCCAAGTTTCAAAAAGATTGGACCAGGGGGTCCAGTTCTATGAGCCCCAAAAGAAGGTGCCCCTATCCTTCATTATTTCCAGTGGAGGGAAGGCATTTAAAAGATGTGCGGTCCCTTTAAATGTGATAGCCAGAACTCCCTTCGGAGTTCAATAATGCTTGTCACAGCCTTGCTCCTGGCTCCACCCCCAAAGTCTCCTGTCTCCACCCCCCCAAATCCCCAGATATTCCTTGAATTGTACTTGGCAACCCTTGTCAAGTTGCACCTTTAAGCCCAACAAAGTTCTAAAAGTTTACATTCTGAATAAAACTTCGTTGGTCTTAAAGGTGCAGCTTGACTCTTGCTTTGTTCTACGCACCCTTGCCGCAGCACACCTTCCCCGCTCTCTTCCCAGAGTTTGACAGTTGACTGAGGGGTGACATGAGAGAGACTGACAAAGTTATGCATGGGATAGAGAAGGGAGAGGAAGAAGTACTTCTTTCCCCTTTCTCACAGTACAAGAACGCGTGGACATTCCATGGAACTGCTGAGCAGTCGGGTTAGAACAGATAAAAGGAAGTCCTTCTTCACCCAAAGGGTGATGAACACGTGGAATTCACTGCCACAGGAGGTAGCGGCGGCTACAGGCATAGCCAGCTTCAAGAGGGGATTGGATAAACATGGAGCAGAGGTCTATCAGTGGCTATTAGCCACAAGATACAGATGGAACTCTCTGTGTGGGGCAGTGATGCTTTCAGGGCTTTTTTTGTAGCAGGAACTCCTTTGCATATTAGGCCACACACCCCTGATGCATCCAGTCATCCAAGAGCTTACTGTAGGCCCTGTAAGAAGAGCCCTGTAAGCTCTTGGAGGACGGGCTATATCAGAGGTTTGTGGCCCAGGGCTTTTGTAGTGGAACTCCTTTGCATATTAGGCCACACCCGCCTGATGCAGCCAATCCTCCTGGAGCTTATAGTAGGCCCAGTACTAAGAGCCCTGTAAGCTCTTGGAGGACTGGTTACATGACCAGGGCCGGTGCTAGAGTTTTTGGTGCCCTAGCTGAGCTGCCCACTAGCGCCTCCCCCCCCCCCCAATTAAAAAAAGCCCAGAGAATTGTAGGCGAAATGAAGAAACTTGAAACTATTTACGTTTTTTATTTACAGTTTTTTTATTTTAAACAAAATGGTGAGATTAAGCAATAAAAGTTGTGAGAATACGGCTTGATCCTTGTAGCTGGATGTGCCAGGGACAAGACCTTGGGCGTGCGAGAAAGATGCTCTGCCACTGAGCTACGGCTCCCACCCCAGGGCTCTGTGAAAGCAGAGTAGGAAGGATGAGTGGCAGCCTACAACTTCACCAGGAGCCAGTTTTTAATGGGTTCTTCTTCAGCTTTTACAATTGGTTAATTTATACCCCGCCCGTCTGCGCGGGTGCCATCTGCTTTTGCATTTCCCCAGGTCTGTAATAGACCTGGGGAATGTAAAACCAGCTGGGCAACATCTGCACTCCATGGAGCCTGCTTTCCATTGAGGAATGCAGGCTCTAAGGAGCACACATGCTGCACGTGGGGAGAGGGGGTGCCTAGCAGTGCCCCAGGCCAGGTGGCGCCCTAGGTGGCCGCCTACTCGGCCTACTTCCACACACCAGCCATGGCTACATCAGGGGGGTACCTGTTGAACCGTTAGGTTTTCAGAATTGATTGTTCCCCTTCCTGTTCAAATGTAATATTTTGCTCTGTCCTTTATAAGTGTATGCTTTGTTATGTCCTATTAAGGAATTTAAGTTAATTTTCTAAGTGGTTGTTATTGGTAGTTCTCTCTTTAATAGTCTTGTTTGAAGGTTTTGCACAGAAGCAATTGCTTCTCTTGCCCACCACCCCCTGGAGACTGGCAACCCTCGCTTCTGCACACAAAAGCTCAGGCCCAGAATTAAACTTTGCAGGTCTTAAAGGTGCCACTGGACTCCCGACTTTGTTCTGTTGCTTCAGAGGGGTGGCCAAACTTGCTTAACGTAAGAGCCGCGTAGAATAAGCATCAGCTGTCCAAGAGCTAAAAGACATGAATGTCAGATGTTTGAGAGCAGGAAGGAAGGAGATCCACAAGACATGAACGTCAAGATGTTTGAGAGCAGGAAGGAAGGAAGGAGATCCACAAGACATGAACGTTAGATGTTTGAGACCAGGAAGGAAGGAAGGAAGGAAGGAAGGAAGGAGATCCACAAGACATGAACGTTAGATGTTTGAGACCTGGAAGGAAGGAAGGAAGGAAGGAAGGAAGGAAGGAAGGAAGGAAGGAAGGAAGGAGATCCACAAGACATGAACGTTAGATGTTTGAGACGTGGAAGGAAGGAGATCTGCAAGACATGAACATCAGATGTTTGAGAGCCAGAAGGAAAGAAAGAAGGAAGGAAGGAGATCCGCAAGACATGAACATCACATGTTTGAGAGCTGGAAGAAAGGAAGGAAGGAAGGAGATCCCCAAGACATGTTTGAGAGCCAGAAGGAAGGAAGGAAGGAAGGCGATCTGTAAGACATGAACGTCAGATGTTTGAGAGTCAGAAGGAAGGAAGGAAAGAAAGAAGGAAGGAAGGAGATGCGCAAGACATGAACGTCGGATGTTTAAGAGCCAGAAGGAAGGAAAGACGGAAGGAAGGAGATCCGCAAGACATGAATGTCAGATGTTTGAGAGCCAGAAGGAAGGAAGGAGATCCACAAGATATGTTTGAGAGCCAGAAGGAAGGAAGGAAGGAAGGCGATCTGTAAGACATGAATGTCAGATGTTTGAGAGCCAGAAGGAAGGAAGGAAAGAAAGAAGGAAGGAGATCCGCAAGACATGAACGTCAGATGTTTAAGAGCCAGAAGGAAGGAAGGAAGGAGATGCGCAAGACATGAACGTCAGATGTTTGAGAGCCAGAAGGAAGGAAGGAGATCCACAAGACATGAACGTCAGATGTTTGAGAGCCAGAAGGAAGGAAAGACGGAAGGAAGGAGATCCGCAAGACATGAATGTCAGATGTTTGAGAGCCAGAAGGAAGGAAGGAGATCCACAAGACATGAACGTCAGATGTTTGAGAGCCAGAAGGAAGGAAGACAAATTGAGAGGGAGGGGGAAAGAAAGCAACTTCAACTTTCAATGCATTCTCCAAGCTGCTGGCTGGCTTGGCTTGGAGAAGCGATTTAAAGAGACAAATGCCTTCTCTGAGCTGGCTGACAGTGTGGTGGGGTCTTCAAGAGCCACGCAGTATGTGTGAAAGAGCCGCATGTGGCTCCTGAGCCACAGTTTGGCCACCCCTGCTTCAGATCAGCACGGCGGCCCACCTGGATTTATTATTCATAGACTAATGGGAAGCGCTGCCAAGTCATAACTGTGCTGTGGTGGAAAGTGCTGCCAAGTCATAACTGATTTATGGTGACTCACTGGGGTTTTCAAGGCAAGAGACCTCAAGAAGTGGTTTTCCACTGCCTGCCTCTGCGTAGCAACCCTGGCCTTCCTTGGTGGTCTCCCACCCACGTCCTAACCCATCAGGGCTGACCCTGCTTAGCCTCCGAGATCTGATGAGACCAGGCTTGAATGAGCCTGTGAAGACTTTATTAGTGTAATGAATTGTCACTGTCAGGCACTTGACTGGTAGACGGCGTTCTGCAATTTGAGCTGCGTTCTTAGGAACTGCAGATACGTCTTTGCAGGGCGCTGGCTGTTCTAAGCAGCCTTGTCTTCTGGAGCTGAGCCGGTGTTATTTCCTCAGTGCCCAGAATGTTGAGGTGTTTCTTGAGATTTCTAGGCACTGCTTCAAAAGCTCCGATGACAACTGGCACAATGGTCGTCTTCTTTCTTCTTCAAGAGAACTGGGTTTGATTCCCCACTCCTTCACATGCAGCCCTCTGGGTGACCTTGGGTCAGTCACAAGTTCTCGCAGAGTTGCTCTCTCTCAGCCCCACCTAGCTCACAGGATGTCTGCTGTGGGGAGAGGGGGGCAAAGGAGATTGTAAAGCACTCTGAGGCTCCAAGTGAAGGGGCAGGATATCCCTCCCTCTCTTCTCTTCTCTTCTCTTCTCTTCTCTTCTCTTCTCTTCTCTTCTCTTCTCTTCTCTTCTCTTCTCTTCTCTTCTCTTCTCTTCTCTTCTCTTCTCTTCTCTTCTCTTCTCTTCTCTCCTCTCCTCTCCTCTCCTCTCCTCTCCTCTCCTCTCCTCTCCTCTCCTCTCCTCTCCTCTCCTCTCCTCTCCTCTCCTCTCCTCTCCTCTCCTCTCCTCTCCTCTCCTCTCCTCTCCTCTCCTCTCCTCTCCTCTCTCTTCCTCCACTTATTATTATGGACTGCAGGGTCCATAATTGCAAGTGCAGGAATAAGATGATGATTTGACTTCTAATAAGCAGCTGTTTGGGACGAGCAGGATTGTTACACTGTCCGTGACCAAAATAAAGACCAGTGGTGGCGTGATGTCTTGAAAGATTCACCAGAACAAGGGAGGAAGGTGGCGAATACGTTAAGGCTGCTGAACAAGATCTGGGTTGAGTTTCAGTTCCTCATTGGTTTGTAGGTATTTGGCCTAGGAAGGCAATGGCAAAAAGGTAAAGGTTGTCCCCCTGCATAAGCACCAGCTGTTTCTGACTCTGGGGTGAGGTCGCCGTTTTTATGGTAGACTTTTTAATGGAGTGATTTGCCATTGCCTTCCCCAGTTGTCTACGCTTCCCCCCCCCCCCCCAGCAAGCTGGGGACTCATTTGACCGACCTCGGAAGGATGGAAGGCTGAGTCAACCTCAAGCTGGCTACCTGAATCCAGCGTCCACCGGGATCGAACTCAGGTTATGAGCAGAGAGCTCAGACTGAAGTACTTTACCACTCTGCACCACGGGGCAATGGCAAGCCACCCCGTAAAAAGCCTGCCAAGAAAATGTTGTGATATGACATCACCCCATGGGTCAGTAATGACCCAGTGCTTGCATAGGGAACTGCCTTTACCTTTAACACCTCAGAGAAGAGTTGCCAACTCCAGGTTGGGAAATACCTGGATATTTGGGGGGCGGAGCCTGAAGAGGGGAAGGTTTGGGGACAGGAGGGACCTTAGCAGGGCACAATGCTGCCAGCTCCATTCTCCAAAGCTGCCATTTTTTCTAGGGGAACTCATCTCTGTCACCTGGCGATCGGATCGAGAAGTGTGAGATCTCCAGCCACCCCCTGGAGGCTGGCAACCTTGCCTCAGCCCCACAAGATTTCCAGGGGCTGAGCGTTTGAGAGTTGAAGCGCCCCGTGACGGGTTTATAAAAGCCGGGTTTCTATTTTCAGTGCTGCTTATTTCCGTCGTGCCAACCCTCAAGACGGCTGACCCTCCGGAATTATATGGGTGACGACTGAATTTTAAGGGCTCGGCCACACCTGTTTTAATTTAACTCCCCAGAAAGTATTTTGGAAATGTGACACATCCTGTTGCCATGGGCGTGGGAGGGTTCTGGCTTTGCGTTCTAATTGCCTGGCTGGATCCGTTCTAGATATATCTCGTCCAGCATCGGCTTCCACAGACAGCCAGGTGCCTCAGGACAGTCTCAAGCGTGGCATTCGCTGCAGAATCTCATACTCAGAGGTAGACTGCTGCTGAGCGTGGAGGCACCCTGTTGTCATCAGAGCTAATAGCCAAGCCAAGGCTCCCAGAGGGAGCTCAGATGTCCTTTACGGGACATCATAAATAGATCCCTCGCTGAGGGGCATTTCCCGGCGCCCCTGAAAGAGGCGCTGGTTCGCCCTCTCCTAAAAAAATGTACAGCAGACCCGGCCGAATTAGCGAATTACCGACCGGTGTCTAATTTACCATTTTTAGGTAAAATCATTGAGAGGGCAGTGGCGTTGCAGCTACAGAGGTTCCTAGATGACACTTCCATCCTTGACCCATGTCAGTCTGGTTTCCGGCCGGGCCATGGGACGGAGACGGTGCTGGTCGCATTGGCAGATGACTTCCAGCGGCAACTGGATCGCGGCGGCGTTGCGGTACTGATGTTATTTGACCTGTCGGCGGCATTTGATACAGTCGACCATCAGTTGCTAAGACGTCGCCTCTCCGACATTGGGGTTAGGGGGTTAGCCTTGCAATGGCTCTCCTCCTTCCTCTCAGGCCGGGGACAAAGGGTGGCCATTGGGGGCGAGCGGTCCCAGAGACACACACTAGATTGTGGTGTGCCTCAGGGGGCAGTTCTTTCCCCAATGTTATTCAACATCTACATGCGCCCCCTTGCCCAGATTGCCCGGAGGTTCGGGCTGGGTTGCCATCAATACGCAGATGACACCCAGCTCTATCTGCTAATGGACGGCCGGCCCGACTCCACCCTAGGGAACCTGGATCGGGCTCTACAGGCGGTTGCGACGTGGCTCAAGTTGAGTGGGCTGAAGTTGAACCCAGCGAAGACAGAGGTCCTTTGTGTGGGCCGCGGCGCTCTAGGAGGGGAAATAGCTCTCCCAGCTCTCGATGGCGCGCCATTGAAACCAGCGCGCCAGGTAAAGAGTCTGGGTGTTTTGCTGGAGCCTTCATTATCAATGGAGGCCCAGATAGCAGCCACTGCCAAGTCAGCCTTCTTCCATCTGAGGCAGGCAAGGCAGTTGGCCCCCTACCTGGAGCGTCGCGACCTCGCAACAGTGATCCACGCAACGGTCACCTCAAGATTGGACTACTGTAATGCCCTCTACTTGGGGCTACCTTTGTGCCGGACCCGGAAACTGCTGCTGGTGCAGAACGCGGCAGCCAGGCTACTGTTAGGGCTCCCGAAATGGGAGCACATACGGCCAGGGCTACGCGAACTGCACTGGTTACCAATTGTATACCGAGTCCAGTACAAAGTGTTGGTTATTACCTTTAAAGCCTTATATGGCCGAGGACCAGCCTACCTGAGGGACCGTCTCTCCCCATATGAACCCCAGAGGGCACTGAGATCAGTTGGGAAAAACAAAATGATTATCCCTGGACCGAGAGAAGTCAAGCTGCAAAACACCAGAGTGCGGGCCTTTTCAGCTGCGGCCCCGGTCCTATGGAATCAGCTCCCAGAGGAGGTGCGGAATCTCGACCAATTCCGCAGGGCCTGCAAAACGGTCCTCTTTAAACAAGCGTATGCCGGCTGCTGAATTAAGACCTAGAGTAACCGTGTCTCAAGATTCTCATCAGTATAGATACTTAAACTGGCAGGCACCAGCGTCAGAATATTATTATGCTGCCAGATTAATTTAACTCAAACTGTGAATTTTAAAAATTTTAATTATTAACGGGTTTTTATAATGTTTAAATGTTTTTACTGTTAACTAAGATCTATTACCTAGTGTTGTACATGTATAGATGTTGTTAGCCGCC